>NC_042615.1:385753104-386053104 GCF_901001135.1 Rhinatrema bivittatum
CATTTCTTCCTAAGAAATGTACAAATCCATTGAAAACATGGTTCTAACGCTGAAAGAAACACATTTCAGCATGAGAAAATCACTTTTGCATGTTTCACTCAAAACTTGCATTTTCTCCTCAGAAATGTACAAAACCATTGAAAACTTGGTTCTAACAGTGAAAGAAACACATTTCAGCATGAGAAAATCACTTTTGCATGTTTCACTCAAAACTTGCATTTTCTCCTCAGAAATGTACAAAACCATTGAAAACTTGGTTCTAACAGTGAAAGAAACACATTTCAGCATGAGAAAATCACTTTTGCATGTTTCACTCAAAACTTGCATTTTCTCCTCAGAAATGTACAAAACCATTGAAAACTTGGTTCTAACAGTGAAAGAAACACATTTCAGCATGAGAAAATCACTTTTGCATGTTTCACTCAAAACTTGCATTTTCTCCTCAGAAATGTACAAAACCATTGAAAACTTGGTTCTAACAGTGAAAGAAACACATTTCAGCATGAGAAATTCACTTTTGTATCTTTCACTCAAAACTTGCATTTCTCCTCAGAAATGTACAAAACCATTGAAAACTTGGTTCTAACAGTGAAAGAAACACATTTCAGCATGAGAAAATCACTTTTGCATGTTTCACTCAAAACTTGCATTTTCTCCTCAGAAATGTACAAAACCATTGAAAACTTGGTTCTAACAGTGAAAGAAACACATTTCAGCATGAGAAATTCACTTTTGCATGTTTAACACTAAAACTTGCATTTCTCCTCAGAAATGTACAAAACCATTGAAAACTTGGTTCTAACAGTGAAAGAAACACATTTCAGCATGAGAAAATCACTTTTGCATGTTTCACTCAAAACTTGCATTTTCCTCCTCAGAAATGTACAAAACCATTGAAAACTTGGTTCTAACAGTGAAAGAAACACATTTCAGCATGAGAAATTCACTTTTGTATCTTTCACTGAAAACTTGCATTTCTCCTAAGAAATGTACAAAACCATTGAAAACTTGGTTCTAACTGTGAAAGAAACACATTTCAGCATGAGAAAATCACTTTTGTATCTTTCACTGAAAACTTGCATTTTCTCCTCAGAAATGTACAAAACCATTGAAAACTTGGTTCTAACAGTGAAAGAAACACATTTCAGCATGAGAAAATCACTTTTGCATGTTTCACTCAAAACTTGCATTTTCTCCTCAGAAATGTACAAAACCATTGAAAACTTGGTTCTAACAGTGAAAGAAACACATTTCAGCATGAGAAATTCACTTTTGTATCTTTCACTGAAAACTTGCATTTCCTCCTAAGAAATGTTCAAAACCATTGAAAACTTGGTTCTAACTGTGAAAGAAACACATTTCAGCATGAGAAAATCACTTTTGCATGTTTCACTCAAAACTTGCATTTTCTCCTCAGAAATGTACAAAACCATTGAAAACTTGGTTACTGTGAAAGAAACACATTTCAGCATGAGAAAATCACTTTTGCATGTTTCACTCAAAACTTGCATTTTCTCCTCAGAAATGTACAAAACCATTGAAAACATGGTTCTAACAGTGAAAGAAACACATTTCAGCATGAGAAAATCAATTTTGCATGTTTCACTCAAAACTTGCATTTTCACTTCAGAAATGTACAAAACCATTGAAAACATGGTTCTAACACTGAAAGAAACACATTTCAGAATGAGAACATCACTTTTGCATGTTTCACTCAAAACTTGCATTTCCTCCTCAGAAATGTACAAAACCATTGAAAACTTGGTTCTAACAGTGAAAGAAACACATTTCTGCATGAGAAAATCACTTTTGCATGTTTCACTCAAAACTTGCATTTTCACTTCAGAAATGTAGAAAACCATTGAAAACATGGTTCTAACACTGAAAGAAACACATTTCAGCATGAGAAATTCACTTTTGTATCTTTCACTGAAAACTTGCATTTCTTCCTAAGAAATGTACAATTCCATTGAAAACATGGTTCTAACACTGAAAGAAACACATTTCAGCATGAGAAATTTCCTTTTGTATCTTTCACTCAAAACTTGCATTTTCTCCTCAGAAATGTACAAAACCAGTGAAAACTTGGTTCTAACATTGAAAGAAACACATTTCAGCATGAGAAATTCACTTTTGTATCTTTCACTGAAAACTTGCATTTCCTCCTAAGAAATGTACAAAACCATTGAAAACTTGGTTCTAAATGTGAAAGAAACACATTTCAGCATGACAAAATCACTTTTGCATGTTTCACTCAAAACTTGCATTTTCTCCTGAGAAATGTACAAAACCATTGAAAACTTGGTTCTAACTGTAAAAGAAACACATTTCACCATGAGAAAATCACTTTTGCATGTTTAACACAAAACTTGCATTTTCTCCTCAGAAATCTGCACACTGTTCCTGAGTTCCAGTCTTATCTACAAACTGTTCCTGAGTTCCAGTCTTATCTGCACTCTGTTCCTGTGTTCCAGTCTTATCTGCACCCTTTTCCTGGGTTCTAGTGTTATCTGCACATTGTTCCTCAGCTCCAGTCTCGGCTGCACACTGTTCCTGAGTTCCAGTCTTATCTGCACTCTGTTCCTGAGTTCCAGTCTCACCTGCACACTGTTCCTGAGTTCCAGTCTTATCTGCACATTGTTCCTGAGTTCCAGTCTCGCCTGCACACTGTTCTAGAGTTCCCGTCTTATCTGCACTCTGTTCCTGAATTCCAATCTTGCATGCACACTGTTCCTGAGTTCCAGTCTTATCTGCACACTGTTCCTGAGTTTCAGTCTTACCTGCACACTGTTCCAGAGTTCCAGTCCTATCTGCAAACTGTTCCTGAGTTCCAGTCTTATGTCCAAACTGTTCCTGAGTTCCAGTCTCGCCTGCACACTGTTCCTGAGTCCCAGTCTTATCTGCACTCTGTTCCTGAATTCCAATCTTGTATGCACACTGTTGCTGAGTTTCAGTCTTATCTGCACTCTGTTTCTGAGTTCCAGTCTCGCCTGCACACGGTTCCTGAGTTCCATTCTTATCTGCACTCTGTTACTGACTTCAAGTCTCACCTGCATGCTATTCCTGAGTTCCAGTCTCGCCTGCACACTGTTCCTGACTTCCAGTCTCGCCTGCACACTGTTCCTGAGTTCCAGTCTTGCCTGCACTCTGTTCCTGAGTTCCAGTCTTATCTGCACACTGTTCCAGAGTTCCATTATCGCCTGCACATTGTTCCAGTCTGAGCCTTGGATCCTGTATTACCTGCACTCTGTACCTTATCTGCACTCTGTTCCTGAGTTCCAGTCTCGCCTGCACACTGTTCCTAAGTTCCAGCCTTATCTGCAGTCTGTTCCTGAGTTCCAGTCTCGCCTGCACACTGTTTCTGAGCTCCAGTCTTATCTGCACTCTGTTCCTGAGTTCCACTCTTGCCTGCACACTGTTCCTGATTTCCAGTCTTAACTGTACTCTGTTCCTGAGTTCCATTCTCGCCTGCATGCTGTTCCTGAGTTCCAGTATCGCCTGCACTCTGTTCATGAGTTCCAGTCTTATCTGCACATTGTTCCTGAGTTCCAGTCTCGCCCGCACACTGTTCCTGAGTTCCAGCCTCGCCTGCACTCTGTTCCTGAGTTCCAGTCTTATCTGCACTCTGTTCCTGAGTTCCAGTCTCGCCTGCATGATGTTCCTGAATTCGTCTCGCCTGCACACTGTTCCTGTGTTCCAATCTTATCTGCACTCTGTTCCTGAGTTCCAGTCTTATTTACTCATTGTTCCTGAATTCCAGTCTTATCTGCACTCTGTTCCTGAGTTCCAGTCTTATCTGCACTCTGTTCCTGAGTTCCAGTCTCTCCTGCACACTGTTCCTGAGTTCCAGTTTCGCCTGCACACTGTTCCTGAGTTCCAATCTCGTCTGCACACTGTTCCTGAGTTCCAGCCTTATCTGCACACTTTTCCTGAGTTTGTCTTATCTGCACTCTCTTCCTGAGTTTCAGTCTCACCTGCACTCTGTTCCTGAGTTCCAGTCCTATCTGCACACTGTTCCTGAGTTCCAGTCTTATCTCCACACTGTTCCTGAGTTCCAGACGGCTGCACACTCTTCCTGGGTTCCAGCCTTATCTGCACCCTGTTTCTGAGTTCCAGTCTTATCTGCACACTGTTCCTGAGTTCCAGTCACGCCTTCACACTGTTCCTGAGTTCCAGTCTTATCTGCACACTGTTCCTGAGTTCCAGACTTATCTGCACTCTGTTCCTGAGTTCCAGTCTTATCTGCACACTGTTCCTGAGTTCCAGTCTTATCTGCACACTGTTCCTGAGTTCCAGTCACGCCTTCACACTGTTCCTGAGTTCCAGTCTCACCTGCACTCTGTTCCTGATTTCCAGCCTTATCTGCACACTGTTCTTGAGTTCCAGTCTCGCCTGCACACTCTTCCTGGGTTCCAGTCTTATCTGCACTCTGTTCCTGAGTTCCAGCCTTATCTGCACACTGTTCCTGAGTTCCAGTCTCACCTGCACTCTGTTCCTGAGTTCCAGTCTTATCTGCACACTGTTCCTGAGTTCCAGTCTCGCCTGCACACTGTTCCTGAGTTCCAGTCTTATCTGCACTCTGTTCCTGAGTTCCAGTCTTGCCTGCACACTGTTCCTGAGTTCCAGTCTCGCCTGCAAGCTGATCCTGAGTTCCAGTCTTATCTGCACACTGTTCCTGAGTTCCAGTCTCGCCTGCAAGCTGATCCTGAGTTCCAGTCTTATCTGCACACTGTTCCTGAGTTCCAGTCTTGCCTGCACACTGTTCCTGAGTTCCAGTCTCGCCTGCAAGCTGATCCTGAGTTCCAGTCTTATCTGCACACTGTTCCTGAGTTCCAGTCTCGCCTGCAAGCTGATCCTGAGTTCCAGTCTTATCTGCACACTGTTCCTGAGTTCCAGTCTCGCCTGCAAGCTGATCCTGAGTTCCAGTCTTATCTGCACACTGTTCCTGAGTTCCAGTCTTGCCTGCACACTGTTCCTGAGTTCCAGTCTCGCCTGCAAGCTGATCCTGAGTTCCAGTCTTATCTGCACACTGTTCCTGAGTTCCAGTCTCGCCTGCAAGCTGATCCTGAGTTCCAGTCTTATCTGCACTCTGTTCCTGAGTTCCAGTCTTATCTGCACACTGTTCCTGAGTTCCAGTCTCGCCTGCAAGCTGATCCTGAGTTCCAGTCTTATCTGCACTCTGTTCCTGAGTTCCAGTCTTATCTGCACACTGTTCCTGAGTTCCAGTCTCGCCTGCAAGCTGATCCTGAGTTCCAGTCTTATCTGCACACTGTTCCTGAGTTCCAGTCTCGCCTGCATATTGTTCCAGTCTAAGCCTTGGATCCAGTATTACCTGCACTCTGTACCTGCCTATCCAAGCCCTGCTCCAGCCACACCAGACTGTCCAGCCTCGCCCTGTCATCCGGAGCAACTCTGGAGGTGGTCTCCCCTGCACTCCACCTGAGCCAGAGCAACAACACTTTATATCAGAGAATATTGGTGTAAATTAGCAGGATAAGACTGCCTTTCTCTTCTACAGCAAGCAGGCATTAGGTGTAGGGATCTTCATTTTCAGTTGTATTTCTTTCCTGCGAATTTGAATGTTATAACAAACAAAAATCACTGGAAAAGACTTTTCCACTGATTTTTCTCCTGTGTGTTATAACAAAATCATTTTTCCACTGATTCTTTTTGTTATAACATTGAAATTCCCAGGAAAAAATAAAATAAAAAGTGAAAACAGAGGTCCCTATGTATGTGTCAGTGCCTGTAAGAAACTAACAGGCCGATACAGTAAGGTGCGGTAGAAAGAGGTGCGTTAGTGCCGGGCGCACCCGCGTTTGCCGCACACACAGTCTGGATCACATACTGCTCGATACTGTATTTAAATGGCATGCAAATGCAAGCCGCGTCCAAAGCGCATCCATGAAGCGCAATCCATTTTACTGTATAGAGTGCTATACAGCGCTCTATACAGTATCCTGGGTGCGCTGGTACCTGTCATTTCAAATGACATTTGAAATGACAGGTACCAGGAAGTGGATCCCAACTTTAAGCAAAAGAAAACCTAAAAACCTAAAATCCAACACACCGGGAAAGCCACTCTTCAGATCGCGAGTAATCCCATCCCCCAGGCCCCACTCACCTGCCTTGGCCGCGTCCATGGGTGCCGGTCTCCGGGGCAGCCCCAGTCCTCTCTCCCATCCTCCCGGGAGCAGCCGGCGGCGAGAGCAAGAGCAGCTTGGGGCGGATCGCGGGGCGGCTTCCAGCTGCCCTCGCCGGCGATGGTGAATGGGCGCACGCCGTGACCTCTGACGTCCAGCCGGCGCTCAGGTCACGGCGTGCGTGTATTCATGCGCCTTTGCTGCCATGAGCACATGCCGTGACCTCTGACATCCAGCCGGGCGCTCAGGTCACGGCGTGCGTTCATGCACCCTCGCTGGCGGGGGCTGCTGGAAGCCGCCTCGCGATCCGCCCCAGGCTGCTCTCGCTCTCGCTGCCGGCTACCCCCGGGAGGATGGGAGAGAGGACTGGGGCTGCCCCGGAGACCGGCACCCATGGACGCGGCCAGGGCAGGTGAGCGGGGGCTGGGGGATGGGATTAGTCGCAATCTGAAGAGTGGCTTTCCTGGCGCGTTGGATTTTAGGTTGGGCAGGCAAGAGTTTAGGTTATGCTTGGAAACAACAGGTCCTTCCTTCCTGCTCCGGAGCTGTCAGCGCGCCCCCATGGGAGACCGGCACCATGGACGTGACCAGGGCAGGTGAGTGGGGGCTGGGGAAAAGTTTGCCCGATCCTGGCTCTGGTCCCGGGGGGTGAGGGGGTCGTTTGCCCGTGAAATTTCGTCTCTCTGACCTGACGCTCCACACTAACGCAGGGGTAAGGGTAGGCGGTAAGTTAGCAGGTTAAACGCGGCAAAACTGCAGGTTAAAAAAGCGATAATCGGGGCGCACGTTACTGTATGGGAGGGAATAGCTAATCTGATCGTTTACATCTCATATACATGCCACGGGCGGAAAGGGTTTCCCGTTGATTTAAAGAAGCGGTAAGGATGAGTTAAAAGGGATAGTGAATCACGGGTTGGACTAACGCGGCCAAATTGTGAGTAGAAAGCGGGTTAGAAGCAGGGTAACCGCTGCCGCACTTTACTATATCGGCCTGATAGAGAGAGAGAGTATTAATCGATTTTTTCTTGTGATGTGTGCAGAGTGGTCAGTGAAGACTGAATGATTGGGCTACTCACTTTCTCTATGATAAATTCAGTAACACTATGACATTGTACATATTCTTCTCTGTGTGACTCTTACACTTAGCATGCATAATCAGCAAGCATGCCGGAAGTGTTATGCCCGTCGGTCGCAGACAGCTGAGACCGCGTCTACTTACTTCCTGCACTGCTCTCCTGCCCTTCTTGGGGATACTCGCGGCTCGGGCCAGTCTCCACCGCCACGTTCCCCAGGACTCCTTGTGGTGGCCTGGTTGCCGCCGCCATCCTCCTTGACTTCGGGCCTTCCTAGGTGCGCGCATGTGCCACCGGGCTGTCCTTTGAAGCCTTCTCGGCAGGAAGCTCGGGGGCGTCCCTGTGTGATAATGTCATCGACCGGTGTATTTAAACTCCAACTTCGCCCTCAGCTAGCCAACTTGGCAACAAATTCCGTACATCTTCGACTACTGCCTACATGTTCCTGAGACTACGCTTTCGTGCCTGTGGAAATGGACCCTGTCTGGTACCCGCTCCTCGGGGGCCAGTGTATGCAGTGGGGACTCACTCTCCTCGCCTACCCTGCTCCTCGGGCTGGCTCAGCATCTCCTGGGTTCAAACCTGCAAGGCCTCCCATTCCTTGGGACTACCTCTGGGACACTCCTGCTATCCGTCAGTTCTACAATGGGGCTTCCCCACTCTTCGGGATTGTACCCGCAGCCTGAACAAGACCGTCCACACCTCCCGCTCCTTGGAATCACGTCTATGTGTTACCCAAGTGACTGCCAGAGCTTCCCTGCTCCTCAGGGTAGCTTTCTCCAACTTCTTTGTGACTTTCTATGCTTCCCTGCTCCTCGGGGTTGCACCTGCATACTATATCGAGACTGCCAACACTTCCCCGCTCCTCGGGGCTGTGCCACATCATCGCTAGAGGCTCGGCTTGGGCTTCCCTGTCCTTTGGGTTGGACTACGGCGTTACATCATCATCCTCTATGCTGTTCAGCTCCGCCCCTCGGGGTTGCCTCTCCAGAGTATCTCCTGCTTGGCCAGTCTTGTGCCTCCCACTCTGTGGTCTCTCTGGCACTCCTCCCTTTGGGGTCCCGGCTCAGGTATCGTCTCCAACCTATCTCTCCATGGGGGTACGGCTCCTCGGGACCTCTCTATTGCCTCACCCAGAGCTCTCCGCTGTCTCTGACCTCGCCTCCCGATGGTGCGGACATGTGGGGGTTCTCCCCACAGGCAGTAACAACTTGCACCTCGGGACAAGGGCCCACTTACCCACAAATCATAACATGGAGATATTGATTCTACTGTGCCTTGGCATTTTAAAGCCACTGTTAGTGCTCTTTCCCGTCTTTGTGCATGTGGGGTATTCACTCCAATATTTGTACTATTTTGCTTCCCTTTTGGTGTCATGGGGTATTCATGCTATTCGTTGTTATAGGGCAGTGTGTTTCCCAAACAGTGAGGGTAGAGTAGGTGATGATGATGCTGGGGAGTGATGAGGGGAGAAAAAAAGAAAGAGGTGATGCCAGGGCTTAGAGGAAGAAGAAAGAGTGAGTGTTGATGCCAGAGGTTGGGAGAAAAGGAAGGAAATCATGCCAGGGAGTGGGGGGGGGGGGGGGGGGGGGGAGGGAGGAGAGAGAGAGAGAGAGGAAAGGTGATGAGTATGCCAGGGGGTGAGGGAGAGGGAAAGTGAAAAGGTGGTGATGATGCCAGAGGGGACCGCAGGAGGATTTAGGGGACAATGCCAGGGGGTGGGAAAGAAGAGTGGAAGGAGAAGGAAGAGAATGATGACAGGCAGTGGTGGAGAGGAATGGAGGGAGAGGGAACGTGTAATGATGAAAACAGTAAAAAGGATAATGCCAGGGGAGTGGTAGAGGGAAAGGAAGAGAAGGCAATGCCATAGGGTGGGGGTAAAGAAGATGATAACGCTGGGGGGGGGGGAAGCAAGAAGGGTGGAGGGAGAGTGAAGGTGGTGATGATGATGCTACGGGCCCTGGGAGAGGGAAGGGTGGAGGTGATGATTATGCTGGGGGAGGGAAGGGAGAAGGGGATGATGCTGGGAGAGGGGGCAGGGCTAAAGCAGTGGAGGTACCGGAGCTGGAAGTACAAATGAATAGAAAGAAACTGCTGAGTAAAAAAAAAAAACAAGTTCTCCTTGTATAAATCTGCATTTCTGCTGCACTTGCAGGGTATGCATTGGCTCTTGTGTTTCTTTTCATGAAAAGCCAGAAAAAGTTCCCAAAGTTTCTGAGTTATGGGCAGCTAGTTTTTGCTTCCTGTCTTTCCACACTGACATTAGCAACTGAGATCGATTCTGAGTCTCATCTTTTTGCCTTCCCTCCAGATGATGCTAATGCCATCTGCGGGCGAGGAGGGAGGGCAGGAGAATGCATATCCAGAAAGGGATAGTGAGGACAGAAAAGACTGCAATGAGGATGAGAATGGATTCCGTGGCTCAGAGCAGAGGCCAAGCTTAAACATCTGACCTGCATGAAAAAGCACACTCTGCCAGATCTAGTTATCATAGCGATATGCAAATTTTGTTATTCGTACTGTGCATCAGGATTTGCATTCACCCACTCTCCCTCAAATTGGGAAAATTAAGCAGAAAGCGCTTTAAACGTGACAGCAGCTGCACTGCTCTTTGCACAAACACTGTGTGCTGTTATAGAAATACCCGAATGTAAAATAAAAATCACTTTTATTAATGTAGAAAAATTAAAAAAAATCTGTTAAAACTAGCAGACACCCATTGTAATGTCATCAGACTATTTTGTATGTAGTAAAATTACTTATTGCTGTGAAGAGCTCTATTTTATGTGTGTGTGTGTGTGTGTGTGTGTGTGTGTTAAGAACATAAGAAATTGCCATGCAGGGGTCAGACCAAGGGTCCATCAAGCCCAGCATCCTGTTTCCAACAGAGGCCAAACCAGGTCACAAGAACCTGGCAAGTACCCAAAAACTAAGTCTATTCCATGTTACCGTTGCTAATGGCAGTGGCTATTTTCTAAGTGAACTTAATAGCAGGTAATGGACTTCTCCTCCAAGAACTTATCCAATCCTTTTTTAAACACAGCTATACTAACTGCACTAACCACATCCTCTGGCAACAAATTCCAGAGTTTAATTGTGCGTTGAGTAAAAAAGAACTTTCTCTGATTAATTTTAAATGTGCCACATGCTAACTTCATGGAGTGCCCCCTAGTCTTTCTATTATCCGAAAGAGTAAATAACCGATTCACATCTACCCGTTCTAGACCTCTCATGATTTTAAACACCCCTATCATATCCCCCCTCAGCCGTCTCTGTTGAATGTGTGAGACTGTAATGGGTATGTAGTAAAGGGAGATTATGATATTTATTTTAGCGGCAGTGTTTAAGTGAATGTTACATGTGGTAATGTGTGTACAGAAGGTGCATGAGATGTTAGGGAAGAATATGTAGTGAAAAGGAAATGAAGTGATAGAGTTGGAGACAAAATGTATATTGAATTATAATTTCTCAAAAGACAGGTGGGTACATGGTTCGGGATGTTTAAGAGGGTGCATTTGCAGAGCTGATGTGACTGTGGGCGGCCAAGAGAGTATGGAGAGGAAGGCGTGCGTTTGAGGCAAGGTGCTGAGTTGCAGGTAGCTGTGTGCCTCAGAGGCTCACAGCAGGTTTGTGGGCATGCGGGCTTACAGAAGGCTCTGTCTGTAGGGGAGAGAGAAGTGGCAAAAGACATAAGTTGTGGATAACAGACGCAGTATGGAAGTTGTGTCACTCTGTATGGAGGCAGATGGTGGGAGTGGTGAGGGAGTCGGGGTGGAAATATAGAGGGTACATGCATATGGGAGTGGCTGGGGCTGCGGAAGTATCTGTGAGGAAGAAAGGGGGAGGGGTGTATGGAGGGTATCTGTGTGAGAGCATGCTGTTTTTTTTCTCAATGTTTTGTACGTATGTATGCAATACCAGACAGGGAGCGGTCAGCAATTTCAAATATGAATAGCATGGCAACAGTTGTGGTTGTCCAGTGGCTTTGTATGAGGACACATGTGTATGCAGAGGGGTGAGGGTGGGGGGCTGAGTATGGCATGTTGGCAGAGTATGCATATATGAGTATTAGGAGGGTGAGGGGAGGCAGGGGTGTATGTGTGCAGGGGGATGGGTGTTTGAGCACATGAGACAGGGGCATATGTGTGCATTAATGGCTGTTGGGGGAAAGAGGAGAAGGCAGGGGTATCTGAGCATTTATTAAATTGTATATGTGATGTAAGAGTTTTTGGTTTTTTTACAGACAGATATTATGTGTTTCTTATCATTTGTTTTTCTATTTTCTTCCCAGTTCAGTGTAATCATTGTTGGCATATGAATGATAAGATATCATTATATATATAAGGTTCTAAAGATATAAAGCACTGTTAACACAAAAACCAGCAGGGAAAAAGAAAAATCAGTAGTCAAATCAATACACGGACATGTGTGGGGAGGATGTGCGGCATGGTCACGTGTATCTCTTCCTATGGCTCTCGGGAGCATGAGGCTGTCGGCTATGTATGTCTAACAATGTGGCAGCAAAAGGGCACAGGTAGGTGGTTGGCTGGCACAGGAAGCCTCATTGGGTATTGGCGTCTAGGAGCAAGGGGCAGAGGGGTCATGCAAAGAGTGTGTGAAGGGGGGGGGGGGGTGGTAGTGTGTTTGGAAAGGGTGTGGAAGTCAGGCAAGTGAGTGAGGATGTGAGGGTGCTCGGAGAGCTGCTGGGAGCGTATGCAGGGTGCAGGCGTGAATGAGCATTGTGGCATGTGTAAAGTGGATGTGTGCATAGAGCTGGGGCAGCCCTGAGTATCTGGAAGTTTATGGATGGTGAGTGTGTGTGGGTTAACGGTTGGTGGCGAAGCGTAGTGTTGGTGAGGGTTTTCTGGCAGTGAGGCTGAGAGAGGGTGTCACCGGCAGGGTGTGCATGTATGCAGAATGATGGAAGGTCTCTTGGAATGTTGGTAGGATTGGGGAAAAGTAAGAAGTGTGAAAAGGGCCAGGTGTGGATGACAGGCACAGAAGGCTGTATCTGGGGAGGTGGACTTTTGGGAGGACCTGGAGCAGGGATGGGGGCTAGAGAGACTTGGGGGCCGATGCAATACAGTGTGCTCAGCAGAGCACACTGTATAACCAGCAGTCGGATGCAGGTTAAATAGGCGCTATTCCACCCCGTACTGCAATAGGGGGATTAGATCCTCTTTAATGCGCATCCGACGCGGAATGAAGGCGATAATGCTCATCTCATGCAAATGCATGTGGATGCCGCTATTACTCATTCACTCCGCATTAAAAAAAAAAAAAAGTGTGCATCTCAGACGCACATTTAGCTCTCAGCCTTAAGTAAAAAATAAAAAAAAAAATTTCGGCAGACCGCCGAGTTATGAAGACTGACGAGGTAAATTCGGCATCGGTTTTCATAACTGGCCGTCTGCCAGTAATGATAACGAACACCGATAAACTGTTTACTGGCGTCGGTTTTCGTAAATCTGCAGCCACCCACATGCCTAATTTGCTTATAGCATGGTGCCCCCCTTGTGGGCGCCATACGGGCATTAAGAAAGCGGGCGCTGACTTTTCAGCGCCCTCTTTCCGCGGTTTTTATAGCATTGGCCCCTGGATATGTGTATGAGTGTTTGGGGATGGGTATGCATGGGTGTGGCTGGGTGGGATGTGGATTATGGGAGGGGGTAGGTGCGTGTGAATGTATGTGAGAATGTGTATCAAAGAAGCTTTGGTTGTGAAAGTGGATAAGCAGGAGAGGCGGGTGTGCTATGTGGCTTCAGCCCAGGGTATATACATTTTGGGGGGGGGGGGGGGGAGCAGAGTTTAGCACTAAACACACAGCACCAAGGCAATTATTGCAGCAGGCTCTTCTTATATTTATGCTTCTTATGATTGTTCTACTTGTACCTCGTTTAGTGCTTATGCATACACAATTCATACATTTTAAATAAAGATATAACCCAATTTAAAGTTTGCAGCAGGTGCGTATGGTGCGCAGCACAGCATTACCAGTGGCAGCACTAGAGAGCCCCCACCTATTGCATGCTTTAATCAGATGCCCTGGGTATTTGTTGGGGTCATACCGCAGAAGAAGAGGAGGAGTGTAGCAGAAATTGTACTTTCAAGTTCCCCCATTGCTTGCTCTTTTCAGGATCATTTGGGTGTGCGCTACCCGATTTGCTCTTCTGGCCACCATGCTCCACCATTGGCAGGAGTGGGTGGGTGTGCATGCGCACCCTGCCAACAAATAGATAACATCTGGCGAACTCACCAAGCTCAATATCTATCTATACATATAGATATTGCCATTCTGGAGGAAATAAATACATAATAAAAACATTGTTGCAGAAAAAAATAATCATAGGCAGTAGAATGAAATTTGGGTGCATGTATTTATTTTCCACTTGTTGCACTATAGATGACCTTCCACATATTGTTTCTGACTTTGTTCACTTTGAGTAGTAAGCTGGTTCATGATGATGTCAATTTGCCCATAAGACCATTAGTTAATATTTTATTTCTTGTGTGCTCACACTGTTTTCAAATAAAAGATGTGCACCTATTGTTATGGCCAGGCCCCTCTGTGCACCTCTGCATTTTTGCTTGTGTGAGGCTAGCATGGAATTCTGATGATAAGTAGCATAGCAGCACCCCGGTTTACTTAGATTTGGAATAGCAGGAGCGGTTAAGTATCAAAAGTGTTCAGAAGTTTAAAATACTGACACCTCCTATGGAATGAAATACTAAAATAGGGAATTGCCAGTAGAACTTACAATTGCTTTTCTATTATACCTGCTTTTCCACATTATGAAGTACTTTGTAAATAAAAATACATGAGACAGTTCTGAATGTTTCCTTTGAAAATCAACATTAATACCAAATTAAATTCTAGTTAAGGTTTTGTGTAAAATGTGTACAATAGTTGCAGTATTTCAGTGCAAAACAGCACAAACTCTGCCAGTCTCCTTATCTCCTGTCCCCATTCTGCACATAATTATTCGGTTCAGGACCCTGCAGAGTCAATCCATTAAAGCACCTGGACATCGCAAGCCAGTTTCAACCAAACAGATTATAGTCAGGTGCTCACCAATCTAATCTGCAAAATATTCAATAAAGCTGTTGCGTTTTCACATGGGAACAATCTGAAAAAGGAGATGAGTGCTAAAGCATCTTTTTCTTTCACTAAATGATTGAAGTGAAAAGTGGTGCCAGCCATCATCGTGTGACCAATCACTGCAGTTGTAAACAAACCTGCAAAAAAAAAAAAAGGATAAAAAATTGTTATGAATAGTATTTTAATTTACATTAAAGCATCGCCACGGCTGGGGACGAGGAGGGGAACGGGAAAAGGCTTATGTTCTTTCTTCACAGTGAAATAATTATTGTCAAGGAAGAAAAAGAAGACGCATGTACTGTTACTTTTTAGACAATGCGATATATTTTGGTATTGCCTGCAACCAGCCCTTTCTGAGGCTGCTTCCCCCCTGCTGCCTCAATCAGAGGTGCTAAGTGAGTCAATCCAATGGCGACAGGGAAAGCTGGCCCTCCCTCTGTGCCATGGTCTCTATTTAAATCCATCCCTCAGGTGGGCTACTTTTGATGCTTCTGCTGCCTTTCTTTCTCAAAACATGGGGTGGCATTGGAAACCATGGACGGTTTTAGTGGGCTTATTAAGCCTTGCTGCTCTGGCCAGAGTTTTGGCAGGTGAGAGTGCCTTTAGTTCATACTGTTGTTGAGTTTAGTGGTGATAAAGAACCTGCGACTCAGCTAAGGAAGCAGGACACAATGGGGGCGTGGAAGGCAAGGTAGGCAGGGGCCAGGGGAGGGGGGGGGATGGGGGCAGGTAGAAAAGGGAGAGCCAGCGTGGGCGCCCTCCCTTTTCGGCCAGGCACAGAGCAGCTTCATCAGCAGGGCTTCAACTTCCCTTGTGCAGCATTGAAAACATAGTAGCGTTTTGCAGTTCACCTGGCTGAGTAAGTTTAAGTGCTGGGGCTCTGCACTTTTCTGCCAGGCTCCGGCAGCATTTAGAAACAATTGTAGGGTTTTGCAGTTCATGTGAAGGAGGAAGCTTAAGACTCAGGAGGGGAGGGGGGAGTTCGGCAGAAGCAACACTGAATACATTTCAGGATCTTAGGCAGCATTTCAGCATTGCAGTGGTTAATGTTCCTGCCAGGCATGGCAGGGCTGGGAGCAACCGGTACAGCATTTCAGCTTTTTCCTTTTGTGTTAGGGCTTAGTCTTTCCTGAATCAGCCCTGGAAAAACAGGGCACTCTCTTTCTGCTAGGCACAGCATGGGGTGCAGCCGGCAGAATCTTTCCCTTTAGTTTCACTTTTGAAATCAGGTAGGCAGGCATGACGTTCTTTCCTCCTTACTTCTGCTTTAGCTGGAGCCTACAGCTTGTGGTGAACCGAGCTGAACAGTTAAGCAAAGGTATTTAATTCTATATCCTTAAAGGGCCAGCAGTCCTGTATTTATATGTTTAATTGAATTATTGCTTATGTTTAAGGGCCAGCGGCCCTCAAATCTGTGTAACTTTTATTGCATCTAAAGTATTTGTTTATAGGGCCAGCGGCCCCATGGTAATTGTCTTTTCTGCTTATTTATTATTTATGGCATCAAAAAGGCTGGCAGCCTATGTTAAATCCAGGTAATTTTAAATTGCTGTTGCCCCTTGCAAAGGGCCATATGTGCTTAAATTTATTTCAGCTAGAAGTGTTTTGTTATAGGGCCAGCGGCCCCATGCTAATGTCCCCTGTTACATTACTAATTAGTATTTAGGGTGGCTAAAAAGGCTAGTGGCCTGTTTATTCTTTTAAGGCCAAGGTCCCTGGTGTAATGGGTATTTGCATACTTAGATATGGGTTTGGTATTTCAAGGATTAGCAATACATAGGTATATATGTTTAAAGGTATTATTAAATAGCCATCTCATATCGCATATACCAATTTCCCCCCCTGCTGTTGTATGAGGTATCATTTACATTATAATTACTAGTGTCCTAAAAGAACAAAGGCCACAGTGGTGCAGTGCACATTGTATTTAAAGGGCCAGCAGCCTGTTTTCAGTGCATGTCTTTGTATGTTGGGGTGGCAGTACTTGGCAGTAGCCATTTTGGGGAGCAGCACAGGACAAAGGCCACAGCAGTGCAGTGCACATTGTGTTTAAAGGGTCAGTGGCCTGTTTGTAGTGCATGTCTTTGTATCCTGGGAGGGCAGCACATGGCAGCAGCCATGCCGGTGATCACCTGGAACACAGGGCGGCAGCCAGGTTGGGGAGCAGGGTTTGACGGCTGCCATTGAGGATACAAACAGCAGAGGTTTAAAAAAAAAAAAAATAAAAATTTATCAATTAATTGTAACTTTGCAATGCAGTAATTGTCAGTCGGGGATGGTGTCTACAAGTCAGCGGTCAGCAGCGGCAGAAGGGTCCTCGGCACATCAACAGGCCCTCCTCGGGGTAGCAGGCTCAAAAGGTTTGGCGGTGAGAAAGATCAAGGTTAAGAACAGGATCATCAAGCCAAAAGCGAGCAAGCAGACCGCAGGGCAGTGCAGGCGCAAAAAGCAGAGGGCATCCAATACTGCAGCACCAGCTGTAAGTGACACGGATCAGTGGCTGTTAGAAATTAAAGAGCATGCAGCTGCGCACGGAATGGAGTGGGTAAGGCAGCGCATGGTGGGGTCTCCCCCTTCATTGTCTCACGGACGGGGCAAAGGTGCTTCGTCAGGAGAGCCCGAGTGCTCACAGGAGACGAACTAGTGCAGGATATAACAGCACTCTCCTCAGCTTTGCAGGGTCGGTGGTCAGCGTTACGCAAGAGGAGCGCCAAATCACAGCAGCTAGGGGCATTAGTGGACAAGGAAAGGCGTCCTGTGGGCCCCAGAAAAGCTATTAATTGGCTCTGATGCGTCACTGGGGCTTCCATGATTGTCTTAGGTTGCGGGGAAGCTTTGCCAGCCCCTGACACATTGGCTACAGGTTCCACGGCTCCTAGCACAGAGGCTACTTCATATGACAGGGGACGAGGTAAGCCTTCGAATTGTGATACTTTATAGTGGTTGCAGTGATACCGAAAGGGTGTTAGCCGAGTCTCTTTGCTTTTGTTTTCTTCCTCATAAGAGGGAAGAATGTGAGGCAAAGAGGTTCGGCAGCGGTAGTCTGGGGTTCTCATCCTGTGAATAAGCATGAGTAGTGGGCAAGTGGTTACTGAGGCAGAAAGGATCCCTACTACTCAGGCTACCCCTTGCCTGTCAACCCTACCCTCGATTCCGGTGCTGCAATTAAGTTTGCCAGCCTTAGTTCACACTCCTCAGTTGCCAGTAGACGTCAATCCTTCCCTTAGCCCCCGCCAGTTTGGCTTCTTAAAATCCAGCACCACAAGTAGTGAGCAATGTTTTATGTGGGGTCACATCCTTAGCCCACAGTGTGCCAACATCAATTAAAGAAAAAATATGGGAGCGGGATTATATTGATATATTTTTCGCTCCTTATTATTGATATGGAAGTTGAGCCAGAGAAAGGGGATCAAGTGAGGTAAAAGAAAAGAGACCCAAAGTGGCCAAGAACATTCAGAATTGGATCAGGGCTTTCCACACTTTCATGACCGGGATTGTGGAACGCGAGCCTGAACATTCCCCTTTCCTCATAAGATACATGGACACCATCATGATAGGGCAGAGGCGGGGAGGTTGGACTTGGCTGAACTACGACATTTGTTTTCGGAAAAACATGGCCCAAAACCCCGCCGTCTCTTGGCAGCACAGATTGATTGACCTGTAGTTGGATGAGATGACTTTACAGACGTCCTCATGGATGGATAGAGCGGTTCCATCATAGTTATTCGAGAGATAGGGGCTCATTCATGAGAGAAGTTCATTTCAGGGTGCGGGGAGGCGAGACACATGCAAACAGTTCAACGCTGGTCACTGCACGTGGAAAACTGTAAGTTCAAACACATTTGCTCCACCTGCGGTTTCGGTTTACACCCGGCCATTCAGTGTCGCACCTCCAGAGATCACAGACAATTTTCAGCAGCAGCAGGGGAGGGGGATGCCCGGCTGAGTTCACGGACCCCAACCCTGGTCAGCGTTGAGGCAATGGCCCATGGTTTGATCGCTATCCTTACCAGGACGAGGCTGAGCGGATTTATACTGGCTTCATGGATCCCTAGTCAAATTATAGCCCCTATTACGCTGGAACCCCCTCCAAGCAATGCACGTTCAATAGCGATGCATGAGGAGCAGGCAAGGAAAAAAGTGTAAGCTGAATTAGCTTTAGGCAGGATAGCAGGCCCCTTCCCTTATCCGCCTTTGCCAAATTTGGTATTATCCCCCTGGGTATGGTTCCCTAAAAAGAGCCAGGACGCTTCCGGCTGATACATAACCTGTCTTCCCACCTGGTAATTCGGTCATCAACCAAATTGACCCTCATGTGCAGTGTTGTACTCCATCTGACGTGGCAATTCAGATGATCAAGGAGGCAGGATCCGGCGTGCACATGGCTAAGGTAGACATAGTCTGCATTTCGCCTTCTGCCAGTGCACCTGGACTCCTCCCACTTGCTGGGTTTCCATTTCAAGGGGCAGTTTTATTTTGACTGCTGCATACTGATAGGCTGTTCAATCTCTGGCGCATTGTTTGAATTCAGTTCATTTTGCATTGGGTAATCGCACAGCATGTGGATAGAAGGCAGATATTGCACTACCTCGATTTCCTGTTGGTGGGGAGGAACGGCACTGACTGCTTTAACCTTACTGGTCATCGCAAAAGAGGTAGCTAGACACTTCGGTGTCCCATTAGCTGAAAAAACGGAGGGACCAGCTATCACAATTGCCTCCCTCAGGATTGAGCTGGATGCGGTGGCCCAGCGGTCCAGGTTGCCTGAGGATAAAGTGTTTAAGCTTAGGGAGGCAATCTCTGAAATGCGCTGCCTTAAGGCCACCTTGAGGCAGTTCCAGTCCCTGATCGGGTTACTTACCTTTGCTTCAAGGGTGATTCCTATGGGCAGGGCCTTTTTTACACAGGTTATCACTTGCTACGGCTGGGGTGTGTGAAAAAACACCAGTCTAAGGGTTTCCAGTGCAATTAAGAGTGACCTGGTTGTGTGGGAGACCTTTGGAAAGGACTTCAATGGCGTTGCATTGTGGCAGGACCCCTAGGCAGAACAGTGAGTTGGAGTTATTCACAGATGTGGCAGGAGGTGTTGGATTCGGGATTTATTTCCAGGTAACTTGGTGTGCTGAGTGGTGGCCACATTCGTGGGGCCAGCACAGTCACCAAGGACTTAACATTCCTCAATCTGGGGAGTCACTTGTGGGGTCTCGCATTGTGTTCAGATCCGACAACATGGCTGCAGTGAAGTGATTAATGCACTGTCTGCATGCACTTTTGAATCTAATGCTCTCATCCGGCATTTGATGCTCACGTGCTTGCGCTTCAATATCACCTTTAGAGCGGCCCATGTCCCAGGTAGACTCAATAACATTGCTGACTCTCTCTCCCGCTTGCAGTTCACAACATTTCACAGCCTAGCACCAATGGCAGACCGTTACCCGACCCCCACACCCGAGGTGGTGTGGCTACTTGGCCCTCCGAACTTTGGAACATGATTTTGGGGTCCTTGTCAGTGAACACACGGAAGAGCTACCTCTTAGTGCTTTGGGAGATGCTAGATACAAGGCTTGAAGAGGGAAAACTGACTCCTCGCATTCACAGGTCCTAAACAGATCAATTGAGAGCAGGAGCAAATATCACCCTCCGTGAATGGTATGGCGAGCCCACTTGCCCAGTTCGTTGCTCGATAGCATATTGGCAGATACGGTGTACAACATACGGAGGTCCTCTGTTGGTACACGCGTCTGGGGTACCATTAACGAGATACCAGTTTTGTCGGGATTGCAATGGCTTTAAAATCCTTGGGTCTGGGCAAAGAGGGCTATTCGCACTCCTTCCGCATAGGGGCAGCGGCAGCTAGTTTGGCGAGATCATGGCAATTGGCGCTCTGGAAGGTTCAGGAGATGTGAGGCCGCCGGGTTATTTTACAGGTAGTGGGTAGCCAGGATTATCGACCCTCCTCACCTCATGTGTTTCTTTTCTCTTGCTTTAATTTGCACAGATCATGGGTGGAGGATGTCATTTGTGTGGATGATTGGGCACATAGGAGGGCCCTGCAATGCCCGACAGGGGAGCACCTAGGGATGGCACCTCAGCGACCCGTTTTTGATTTGGAAAGGGATGTTGTGGGACCAGTTATTACAGACTGTGGAGCTACACAATCGCAACCCTGCCACTCCTTCGGCAGTCGTCATATATCTCGGCGGTAATGATATGCCCCATACCAAAAGCGTCGCTCTCACCCAAAAAATGCAGAAAGATTTAATTGTATTGTATAACATGTTCCCGCAGTCTGTGATGGTCTGGTCCTGCATCACCCCTCGCAGAATATGGAGACGTGAGTGCGCTCATTCAGCGATGGAAAAGATTAACAAATGGATGGGAAAATGAATGCGTGTCTTTGGTTTGTTACACACGAATTTATAAATGAGTCAGGGATGTTTTCGACCTGATGGTGTACATCTATCGGACGTCGGCTCGGACATTTTAATTCTGATCTGCAGGTTCAAGTGGTGTTGCACCTTATGGCCGCAGCCCGGGTGGGTTGTTGGGGGGGGGGGGGGGGGGGGTCCCCAGTAAGCAGTGTCGCTACCGGGGAACCGTGGCATGGTGACTGGCAGAAGTGACAACCCCCCCCCTGCATTTAGGAGGATCGAACAGGCGGTTCGGACTGGGCAAGCGGCCTAACAGATCCGGCACAGTCCCTCGATGCTTCAATGGCCAAGAGAGAAGGAAATGCTGGGGCGATTAGAACAAACATTCCCGACTTCCACGGTCGGGTCGCCGGACGCTATGGCTTTAACTGCCAGGTGTCAAAGGACAGCTCCACGGCTTATACGGCCAAGGGGTGTGCGCCCGCCTCTGACTTTTATACTTACCACATAGAAGCGGGGGGCTCGCTGGTCACTAATTTAGTTACGAGTTGTTATGGAGTTTTGTACAGTTATAATGATGTTATTGATATGTTTGCTAATTGCTGATTATTCAATGTCTATGGGCTGCGGCCATCTTTGTCCAATCAATAAAATCTGCTTTTCAGAAGAAGTTACGTAAATTGTGCAGTATTTGGGAAGTGGGAGGGGGGGTGTAAACACAGCCTTTACACTGCCCCACATTGCGTCAATGTAGGCAAACCAGTGGTGACCTACTCCGTAAAACTATTTTATGTGCTCCTTCCTGGGCGGGGGAGCGTGTCTGCTTTTGCATAATAAACCTGCACCAGTACCTTGTGCTCGAGACTGGCTGGAGGGAGGAGGGGGTTGGTTTTTTGTCTCTTTATTATCTAACTGCGTGCCTGGTGCTGTAACAGCATGGCACAGAAGGTTGGCTCTATTCTCTCTGCTTGGTTAAATGTGATGCCTTTTTCCTCAAGGCAGGTGCTACATAAACTGAAGGCAGCTTTTTCTTGGAGAGCGCTTCCTTAATCTGACTTTTGCGTTTACTTTTGCAATAACTCAGGAAACCTAATTCTACATTTTAAAAAAAAGTTTGTATTAAACGCTCTTCCGTCTGTTGCTTCCTCAGATTTGTACTTGTCTTACACTTTTATCAAGACTCTCGACTCTCTAGTATTAAAGGACTAAACCTGGGTTGAGGTTCTCAGCAGCTGTGCCTCTGGAGGAGCTTTAGTGGCACAGTAAGCTTAGCGGTCGCGAATAGCCACATTCCTATGAAACCAACCCCCGTCAACCTGGCTCTAGGAACTTCCTCCGCATAGAGCAGCTTGGCCATGGGAACCGAAGTGTCACTGTCCTCTATTACTAACCGGTTACTGACCTAACGCGATGTGTTTACCCCTGATCTCTCTAAACTTCTCTCCTGGCAGCCTGCAGTGAGACTGGACTGGATTAGTCACTCAGACTGGCAGGGAGTTAACCTGGCCATGCTGAGAAGGAAAACCTTGTGCAGGGTCAGTGGCGAGGGACTCACTGACAATAGCCGCTTGCTCTTGCAAGTATCCCCCGCTGTTGGTGTCAAGCTCTTGGAACAATGAGTGGCTTACCTAGTTGCTGGACATGGGGTGGGGGTGTATTTTGACTGAAGTTTTAAGGGAAGAATTATGGTGTTCCTAAAGTGTCTATGCTACTAGATTAAACATCTGGCAGATTACTGAAAGATACTTTGCAGTAGAACTCAAATATTTATAAGATAAACTTCTCGACTTTTAGAAGTCTCAAAGTGCTTCTCAGGGCATGCCTAGCCAGTCAAGTTGTTAGGATAACCACAATGAATATGTATAAGACGTTTGCATATAATGGAAGCAATGCATGCAGTGCAGGCTCATGTGTATTCCTTGTGGATATCCTGATTAGTTAGGTGTACCCCCCCTCCCCCCAGGACTGGGTTGAGATGCAGTGTCTAGTTTAAAGAGTAGTAACCAATTTTAAAGAGAACTTTGGGAATCTGACACATCTTGGTGGGGGAGGGGCAGATTATTTTTGAACTCCTCAAGGTTCTGGTTAGAGCTGAATGTAATATTGGCTTCTGATAAGCTTTCCCCTTCATTTGCTTCTTTCAGCTTTCATTTCCTGATAAGCTTTTGGAACTTTTTTAAAGCATGCTGTCAATCTTTCATTCTAGAAAGTTTACTAGATTTTTTTTTTTCAGGGTGTCTTGTTCTGGTCCTCCATACCTGTAAATGTACTACAGCAAGAAGCTTATTAAAATAATGGGTGCTAAATTGATGAAAGTGCTACCTGTGTAATATTCTTTCATAAGATGTTGGAAGTAAGCATTGAATAATCCCTGTAGGTGTTCTATTATAGTATTGGACTAGGATTCAGGTAATATTCTGGATGAGTTTACATGGTCTCTTCCATTGATCTACCTTACGATGCATGGACTATTTTTTTCTCCTTTTAGTGTCTAACTGGAAAAAAAAGGTTTTTTTATCTGACTCTTCCAGACAACACCTTATAAATTCCATACTGCCTAATCAGTGACTCTAATGCCTGAGACCTGACTACACATGCATTAAGATTTTCATCATACTAATGCTCCCATGGAGGGAAGTCTGCTGTCCTCTTTACTAAGTATATACAGTACCACCTTCCTTAGCAGTTGTGTGCAATAAAACAGCACTTGGTCCATACATGCTACCAACTGTGAAATCTTACTCTGGCTATATCCCTCCTATCAGGTCCTCTTTGTCTGTCCTAAGCATAATTCAGACTTACTGTTTGTTCTTGCTACCTCTATTGGAAGCATTTGCTAGGTATATGGAACTGTCAATGACAAGACTTTTTCTTCTTTTGAGCTTTCTTTCCCTGAGCTTTGAATTGTATAGAAAAGTCTGTCTTCTTGAAGACAGGTATCCAGATGTTTGTATGTTTACCTTTTCCTCTCCTAAAGAGTCCATCTTCAGTGTTGGTCTCTGTTTTATAGTGCAGGCCATATCATTTTGGTGTCTGCTTTGACTTGCCTCCACCTTATTTGTCCTTGTGGATGTGATGTAGAATTGAACACCCAATTCAAGATAGGGTCTCACCAGTGACTTGTAAAGAAATAAGGCTTTTTTTCTACTAGTAATACCTTTCTGTGTGCACAGATACTATGTTTTCCCAATATTTTCATACTGACAACCTTTAAGGTCCTTTGACATCCTAGTTTTCCTTTTGTCTAACAGTTAGTAGATTTTTCACCCATCCAAAGCAGTATTTGGCTCTTACATGCATGGTTTTGCTATTAGAGTGCTGCTGCCAAACCCTGGACATGCCAATTAAAAAAAAATCTATTCATTCCCTTACCTTCACTTCTGGCTCTTCAATAGATTAAAGCAGAGAATCCCAAATAGGACACAGTCAACCTTCAGTGGGGTCACAAGTGCCTCAAATGGCAGTGCTCTTCAGGCATTAGAAACAATATTGGTACTGAAAATAGGTGTGGAGCCTAAGCTTGTGCACAGGACATAGTGACCCCATTCTTGCATGAGTTTCTGTGGTAATGGGAAAGCTTGGGGTGAGGAGGAACAGGAACCCCTCCAGATCATGTGAGCTTTCACTGGCTCACAGGCCCTATGCAGACTCATTGCTAATGCTGCTGCTTGCAGAGGTCAGGCTCAGGACCAGCCATGAGTGGCAGGAAGAGCAGACATTCACAGCTGCTATCTCCTTATCCACTGAATCTACCCAAGAGAAATGCTGCCCCTGTCACTAGCCCAACCCTCACTTCTCACTAGCTGTCATCCACCTCTTACCCAGGTAGCAAAGGAAAATGTTGCTGCTACTCTTGCCCAGGGTGGTGATTAGAGAAGGTACTGTCTTCACAGGGAGGGATCAGGTGGAAAGAGCAAGAGAATAGCAGAGGATCAGCCGGGGTATATGAGAAGATGGGTTGGAGAGAAGGTGAGGCTTTGGGGTTATAGGGGATGGGGAATGAGTGAGGTGGATGGTGGGTTGAAGAGATTGGTGCAAAGATTAGCTGATGGATATAAAGAGCTGAGGGGAATGTAAGGAGGATCTCTGGAAAGGGTGGATGTTGAAGATCTGCTGGAGTGCGGTGAAGTGATGTTTGGAGGGAGTCTGCATCCCTGCTAGCTTTGTTTTGTTGTCCTCTGAAGTTAGTGGATTCAAGTACTAAAATCGAGTAACATTAGTTAAGTTTGGGAAGCCAGGAGTGGAGGAGTAGCCTAGTGGTTAGAGCAGTGGGCTATGACCCAGGAGACCAGGGTTTGAGTCCTGCTGCCATTCCTTGTGACTTTGGGCAAGTCACTTTACCCTTCACTGCCTCAGGTACAAAAACTTAGATTGTAAGCCCTCTGGGGATAGGGAAATACCTACAGTATCTGAATGCAATCTGCTTTGAAGTGATGAAAAATGTGAGAGAATAAAAATCTAAGTCCCTGGATTAAAGGACTATGCCTACTACTGAAGCCTGTAATACTCTGGTTACTTTACCTTCAAAAGAGTTGTCCCCATTAATCAGTATTTTGCTTAATGACTACAGGGCCTACTTGCTATGTGGAACTAGCCAAACTCCTTTATAAAATAGTTCTTGCAATACTTTCATGTACTCTTCATAATGAGTAAGAGCTATTCTAGAGATTGGAGCTATGTCTGTCTGGGTATGCATGATACTATAGAATTAGTCAAGCAGCTGTAAATACAGAACATTAGGCAGGGAAAAATGGGAGTTGGCACTGCCAGTGCTCTAGATGTTCTGGCCCTGTGCTACAGGACGTGGGAGTCTTGCTCTTATTGTCTGCTGAGCACCAGGGCAGCATCTAGAAAAGCAAAAAGTGGCTGATCATGGTCAGCCGACAGCAGTGTGGTACAGGAACAGTACAACTCAAAGCTACTTATTGAAAAGGCCCAGAACAGGCATGTCATTGGAGATAGTCTAAACAAGTCTTATACAAAATACACTGGTTATTCATTCAAAATTCTCAAGGCACAAAAAGGCTTATTAATCTCTACTACTTGAGGGCCACCATAAGAGTGGTTTACTTAGCATAACCAGTCATAATCAGTCCTCTCAAGTCATTTGTGTGCTCTCTCAATCATGCTTACAATCAGTTTAAGAACACAAAAAATAATCCAAAACTTAAGAGCACAAAAATGACTTGAGGACTGACTAGCTATGCAAAGTAAACCACTCTTGTTATGGTGGCCCTACAGTAAGCAAGCTTGCTTTTTATTTCTTGAAATAGTATTTTTGGTAGATTGCAGGTAGAATTAGCCATGCTGTCTGGGAGCACCCCTGGTGGCTTGAGGTGGTAACTTCTCCAAGTATATGTAGAGCCTTCCCACGTGACTGCCTTCCCTGCTTTAGTTGATCCCAAAGCACAACACAATGCCAGAAGAAGACCTGGAGCAGAAAGACTACCCAGGGAGGAGAGTGGGACTGCATGGCTATCTCATCCTATCTGCAGAAAGCAAACTTGCTTTTTTTTTTTTCCTGCAGATAGGTAGGCTGAATTAGCCATGCTGTCTGGGAATCCCCAACCCCAGGGATTTGAAGCATGATGGCAAGCTCAGACCTGGAAGAACCCTCAATCCTTGTTTACATAGAGCTAGCCACACAAGGTCCCCAGTACATGGTGGACAGTCTCAAGAATTAGTGGCATGATGTAGTATTTCCTGTCCTGTGACTGCATATGAACTGGCTTGTAATTGTAGGCGGTATAGAGAGGTGACCATGTAGCCACCTTGCATGTCTTGAACCAGCCCCTATCAGAGATGAGCAATTGGAAGTCTCTGCAACTTGTAATTGATGGGCTTTTGCTCTTTGTCGGGTGTTCTGATCTAGTTGCATAGCAGAAGTGAATACACTAAGTTAGCCAGTTAGCAAGGATCCATTTGGATACCAGTATACCCAAGTGTTTGGGTTCAACGAGAAGAGCTGGGAGTGTCCTGAGGGATTGGATCCTTTGTTTATAGTAGGCTAACATCCTTTTGCAATCCAGCATGTGTAATAAAGCTTCTAGGCTGGAAGCATGCAACTTAGGGGGAAAAAAGTTGATAGTTATGGTCTGATTCAAATGAGACCACCTTTGGGAGGATGGAAGGATGTCTGCAAGGTTACTTTGTCATGGTGGAATTGAAGATAAGGTGCATAGTGCACCAATGCCTGCAGCTCATAAATTTGTCATGCTGAGGTGATTGCCACTAGGAATAGGACTTTCCATGTGAGGTTTTTCAACAAGTATGTCTGCATAGGTTCAAATGGAGGGAGCATCAAGGTTTCCAGGACTATATTTAGGTCCCAAGGCATGGCTTGAACCGTAAATATTCATAAGGGAATCTTTGATAAAATGAGGAAAATAGAAAACTGAAAAGTACAGCTGCAAAGGTTAAGTGTTCAACAGGCATGGATATTGTTTAAAAATGCAATCTTAGACACACAATCCAGATGTATTCCACGTATTGGAAGGTGGAAGGAAGGCAAAACAATTATCGGCATGAATAAAAGGTGAGATGAGAATTTTCTGGCTAAAAAACAGGAAAAAGCATAAGAATTGTCAAGTGTAAAACTGATAAGGCAAGGGAAGAGAATTTGAAATTAAGTTGGCTGTAGAGGCAAACTCATAATTTTATATTTTTTTTAAATATAGCAGAAGCAACAAACCTGAGGGAGTTGGGACTGTTAAATGACCAAAGGGCTCTTAGGGAAGATAAGGCCATTGCAGAAAGGCTAAACAAATTCTTTGCTTCTGTTTACTAATGAGGATGTTGGGGAGACATGAGTTCTGGAGATGGTTTTCAAGAGTTATGTCAGATGAACTGAACCAAATCACTGTCTACCTGGAAGATGTAGTAGGCAAGATCGACACTCTATAAAGAGTAGCAAATCACCTGGACTGGATGGTATGCATCGCAGGGTTCTGAAGGAACTCAAATTTCAGATCTATTAAAATTTGTAGCCTATCATTAAAATCATCCATTGTACCTGGAGGGTTGCTAACATAACCCCAATTTAAAAAGGGCTCAGGGGTGATCCTAGAAACTATAGACCAGTGAGCCTGACATCAGTGCTGGGAAATAGTGGAAACTATTCTAAAGATCCAAATCACAGAGCATATAGAAAGACATGGTTTAATGGAACAGTCAACATGGATTTACTCAAGGAAAATCTTGCCTCAAAATCTGCTTAAATTTTTTTGAAGGGGTTACACATGTGGATCAAGTAAACTGATGTAGTATATTTGGTTTTTCAGAAGGCATTTGACAATGTCCCTCATGAGAGGCTTCTAAGAACTAAAGTCATGGGATAGGAGGCAATGTCCTTTCGTGGATTACAAACTGGTTAAGACAGGAAACAGTAGGATTAAATGGTCAATTTTCACAGTAGAGTGCCTCAGGGATCTGCACTTGGACCAGTGCTTTTCAATATATTTATAAATGATCTGGAAAGGAATAAGTGAGATGTTCAAACTTATTCAGAGTACTTAAATCACAAGTGGATTGTGAAATTGCAGGAGGACCTTGCAAGACTGGAAGATTGGGCATCCAAATGGCAGGTAATTTAATGTGCACAAGTGTAGTGTTACATATAGGAAAAAATAATCCATGCAGAATTTACAATGTTAGGTTTCATTTAGGAGCTACCACCCATGAAAAAGATCTAGGCATCATAGTGGATAACACATTAAAATCATCAGCTCAGTGTGCTGTAGTACTGAAAGCAAACAAAGTTAGGAATTATTAGGAAGGGAATGGTGAATAAAACAGAATGTCATAAGCATTGCTCATAGTGAGACTGCACCTTTAGTACTGTGTACAGTTCTGATCACTGCATCTCAAAGATATAGTTACACTGGAGAAAGTACAGACAGGTGACCAAAACAAAGGGGCTGGAACAGCTCCCCTATGAGGAAAGGAAAGTTTAGGGCTGTTCAGATTAGAGAAGATTGCTGGGGTGGTGGGGGGGGGGGGGGGGGGGTATGATAGAGGTCTTTAAAATCATGAGTAGATGTAAATTGGTTATTACACTTTAGAATAGGACTAGGGGGCACTCCATTAAGCTTTAAATATGCTACTTGCTATCAGAATTGTTTCACTCGTACAATTAAGCTCTGGAATTTGTTGCCAGAGGATGTGGTTAGAGTAGCTGGGTTTAAAAAAGGTTTGGATAAGTTCTTGGCAGAGGTCCATTACTTGCTATTAATGAAGTTGACTTAGGGAATGGCCTCTGCTACTACTTGCATCAGTTACATGGCATCTTAGTGTTTGGGTACTTGCCAGGTTATTGTAACTTGGTTTGGCCATTGTTGGAATTAAGATGCTGGGCTTCATGGACCCTTGGTATGACTCAATATGGAAATTTCTTATGTTCTTAGGCTGCAACCTTATGATGTAGTTGCAAAGCTCACCTCAAGTGATACCAATGAGTGTAGAGATTGAGGCACCCTGTATCAGTGGGCGGTATGCTGCTATAGCACTGAGATGTACATGGAGGAAATTGCAAGATCAGATTTGAAGAGCAAGTGCAGGTAATGGAGCAGTTGCTCTGGCAAACATTGGAAACGGTCCAAGGGACACTGACCTCAGCAGCAATACCTGTACCACTTGGCCACATAACCTTTCCTCATGGAGGATCTCCTATATAAAATGAGAACATCCTGTATTCTCATCAGAATGGGAAGGTGGCTCAGTAATTACCTTTCAATCTCCATGCTGTCAGATGCAGGGCGTTGTGCATGGGATGCATCAGTCCTTTCCTGTGTTAGATGCTTCTCATCTTGGAAGACTGGCAATTATACAGATAGGTGGATCAGGTAGGCATACCAAGATTGCCTGGGCCATGCCAGGCAATCAGGATACAGTCTCATCTGTGATGCACTTCTGAATCACCCGGCTGAGGGGTATCTGAGGGAAAGCATAGAACAGGTGCCCTGTCCATGACAGAAGGTATCCTGGGCTACTAGGTCACTTGGATAAAGGGAGAAAAACTCAAATACTTTCATGTTCTCTGTAGCAAATCCACTTGGAGTGTGCCCCCCCCCCCCCATGACTAAATAAGGACACCACCTCTGAGCTCAGCTCCTATTTGGGGGATGACAGATCCTGCTGAGCCTGTCTACCTCTATTCTTCTTTATGCCTGGTAGGTAGGTGGCCTGCAATTGTCCACTCTAACAGGCATATTGATTCCCTGTAGAGAATCTGAAATTGGACCTGCCTCTGTTTATGTAGAACATGGCTACTTGATTGTCTGTCTACACCCTGACAGACTTGTGTTGGAGGCATGAGTAGCATACCATATGGCTCATAACTCCAGCAGGTTGACCTGGAATCTCCACTCTGCAGGTGTTTAAAGTCCTTGCATCTTGAGGAGGACATGTGCACCTTACCCCTTGATGGAAGCATCTGTAGTGAGGACCAGTTGGTAAACCAGAAGGGGGCTCTTGACTGCAGGACCCCTAGATGTAGCCACCAGTCCACCTCTGAAATCGTTTGGGTGAGGGTCACCGGTTGTGACACAGGGTAAAACCTCTGGAACCACTGATTTTTAGATCCCATTACAGTTCACACATGTGAAGGCATGTATGGAGAACAAACATCACTACCACCATGTGGCCCAGAAGCATAAGGATCTGTCAGGCTGTGGATTGTGAGATACTTTAATGCAGAGGCTAAGGTTTGAAAAGTGAAAACTCCTGTCTGCCAGAAGGAAAGCTTTGCAAAGGTGTATAGTGATTACACCTATAAACTGGAGGATTTGAGTAGGCTCAGGGTGAGACTTCTCATAGTTTGATTAAGCCTAGATTCTCCAGGCAAGTCAAACTTGAAGCTGGGTGCAAATCAGCTCCATCTACAAGCAGCCAGTCATCAGGTAAGGAAAATGCTTTATCCCCTGTTTCCAAAGATGGGCCACAGCTATTGCATGACATTTCATAAACACCCTAGGAGCTGACAAGCCAAAGGGTAGAACTTTGTACTGGTAGTAATGGGTGTGGACTCGAAAACAGAGGTAGTGCCAAGAAGAGGGGTGCATTGAAATGTGAGTATAGGCATCTTTGAGATACAGGGAACACATCCAGTCATTGGCTTGCAAGTAGGGCAAGATGGTTTTGAGGTCATCTTGAACTTTTCTCATAATGAAGTGATTTGAGAGCCCTGAGGACCAAAATCAGCCATAATCCTTCTTTCCTTCTTGAACAAGGAAGGAAGGAATAGGAATAGAATCCTTGAAGATCGTGGCTTGTTGTTGAAGTAAGATGTGGATGTCCTGAAGTAGGACCTTTCCCTCTCCCCTGGATGGGGAAATAAGGCAGTATGGGCAGAGTCCTTTAAAAATTCAACCATTTTCAATCTTGAGAACCCAATGGTTGGATGTGATCTGATCCCAGGCTGGGGTGAAAAATAGAAGGCAACCTCCAACTACATTGTGTAGCTGTGGCCAGGTTGGTCTCAAGACTATTGTGATTTCTGGGTAGTTGTCGGTCTGCATCAGCTTCAAGGAATATTGGGATTGCAGCCTCTGCTGTTCATACAGAGGAGGCCTGTAATGTGCGTCTGGGTAAAAGGGTTTCCTGTAAAAGGAGTAGAAACACTTCGCACCTGGCTAGTCTGCTGGGGCATAAGTGAAGATACCACAACACTCTGCTCTTTAAGCTGTGAAACTGTTTCACAGATTATCTCCTTTGCACAGGAGGTCTGACAACTTCTCAAGCACATCCTCCCTAATGGTACTGGCTCAGTCAAGCTATCTACTGGGCTGCAATGGATGCCACTGACATGGGCAGAGACCTCAAATCATTCATAGATGGCTTGGAGAAGGGGTCTCAATCCCTCCTCAAGGTCTGACTTATTCTATTTGCTGCTTATCCCTAATAGCTTGTTCCATACTACCCTTAAATGACTGAAGGCATTCATAGAGATGTAGAATTGGTGTCTTTGAATCCTGGCTGTCGAACACCTTTTTGCCAAAGTCATCTAAGTAGCATCTATCCTTGCCTAGAAAGGAATTGGCATAAAGCCTGGTTTTGTAGACTCATGGCAGTCTACCCCGATGGGGCAGTTGCATTGGGCCATAGTGGACTGGTTTTCACATCCACAACTTCAACTTGGATTTCAGGGAGGTGGTAGGCACAAAAAAGGGGACTCCCACACCTTGTCCATGATCTTATCCAGAACTGAGTGGGAAGGCAAGGCTGTTGGTTCTGCTGGGACTTCAAAGATTTTCAACAATCTCTGGACCTCAGCCCTGTAGTCCAGTAACTACTTAGTCTCCAGTTTCAAGAGCAAACCCACCTTCTCAATAAGTTGAGTATCATAGATCCTCCAGGGGGGGCATTGGTTTGGACAGGCCTTCCATGGGGTATGAAGAAATCCGTGGAGAAGCATGGAGAGGGGGGAGAGTAATGTCATGGTTGGAAGCCTGCAGACTCCACTCTACATCTGGGTCATCCCTTCCTCATGGGTTTTCTGGTATGGAGGAAGGAGGGGAGTGTTCTAGACTCCAGGAATACAGAAGTTGGGCAGATACCACAGAATCAAACTGTCTACAGGAGTCTCATTATCTAAGACATGGACTATGTAGTTGTCTCTTCAGCCTTTGGGTGGCAGGTGTAGAAGTCCTGCTTCTTTTGGCCAGTGGAGAGCAAATGGATCAAGCTGGCTGGCTCAGGTCATGATCCCACCTCAAGAGGCTAGGCAAATAGCTCAGCCTAGAGCTGTATGACATTGTTTCCCTTCTGTGGACCCTGCTTCAGGTAGAGGTGGAAGAGTGGCCCAAGGGTTGTGGATCCTCTCCTTCCAAATCCCCTGAAGCTTCCATTTTGTAAGGGAGGAAAGATGGGTCCCATGAGTGAAGGGGACTTTCCTTGGCCAAAGCTTGGGAGGGGTGACTCTTATGCATCAGTAATACCAGCACAATGTGGTAGGTTTTGCCCTTAGTCTTTCCACTGTGCTGCGACAGTGATGTCACTCCTGCTGCAAACCTCAGGCCTCCTCCACTCCTGCAGGCCCTGCCATGGGATCTATGCTGCACTCTGCAGCAGCCGGCATGATTCCTGGGCCTCTTTTGTGGCACCAGGCTGCATGGCCCTCCCTAGGTGCATGGCCATGCCTCCTAAGCCTTCTTAAAGGGCCAGCACAAATTGCTGCAGCTCAGCCTCCTGGATGACATCAGGAGTGAGGAACTTGCAAGACTGAAGATTGGATATCTAAATGGCAAATAAAACTTAATATGGACAAGTGCAAGGTGTTGCATTTATGGAAAAACAAACCTTGCTGTAGTTACATGATAGGTTCCATATTGGGAGCTACCATCCAGGAAAAAGATCTAGGCATCATAGTGGATAATACTTTAAAATAGTCAGGTCAGTGTGCTGCAGCAGTCAAAGCAAACAGAATGTTAAGGGAATGGTTAGTGGAACGGAGAATGTCATGGTGCCTCTGCTCCATGGTGGGACCACACCTCACATGCTGTATAAAATTCTGGTCGCCGCATCTCAAGGGGGATATAGTTGCAGTGGAGAGGGGCGACCAGGGTGGTGGGGAAGAGGGGTGATTATGGATTAGCTCCCCTATGGGGAAGGGCTGAAGAGGTTGGGGCTCTTCAGCTTAGAGGAGATGGCTGAGGGGGGATCTGGTGGAGGTCTTTGGAATCATGAGGTCTTGAATGAGTGAATATGAATTGGTAGTTTGCACTTTCGGATGGTGGAGGGACTGGGGGGCACACCATGGGATTGGCAGGTGCCACATTTGGGACTGCTCGTAGAAACTTTTTTTCACTCAACACATGGTTGGGCTCTGGAGCTTGTTGCCAGGGGATGTGGTTGGTGTGGCTGGGTTCAGAGGGGGATTGGATGGGTTCTTGGAGGATAGGTCCATTGACTGACTGCTATTGATCAAGTTGACTTGGGGAATGACCTCTGCTATTGCTGGCATCAGTGGCATGGGATTTCTTGGTGTTTGGGTGCTTGCCTGAGTGGATTAGGGGGGGGGAGTGGAACTGGGCTGGCAGATTAAGAGTAGGCGTGCATGAAAAGCCATGTTAAGTTTCTGTCTAAATTTCTTTGGACAGATCTCAAGGCGTAGACTGGTGGGCATTGAGTTCCATAGCTTGGGCCCAGCTAAGGAGATGGAGCGTTGTTTGGAAGCAAGGTGGGATAGTTTGGGTGTAGGAGTGGGTATTGTTGCAAGGTATGGTGATCTGGTTGGTCTTGATGTCGTACGAAGGTGGAGGGTGTCAGAGAACCAATGCATGTTTGGGTTGTGGATGGATTTGTGTATGAGAGTTAGTCTTAAAGATGATTCTTGAGGATATGGGGAGCCAATGTAGTTTGAGAATGGGTGTGATGTGATCGTTTCTGCGTGTGCCTGTTAGTATGTGCGCAACTGCATTTAGAAGGAGCTGCAGGGGGGTTGTGGCATTTTTGGGAAGGCCTAGTAGGATGGCATTTGCGTAATCTATTTTGGATAGGATGAGTGCCTGAAGCACAGTTCTGAAGTCGCTGGGATGCAGGAGTGGCTTTAGTCTTTTGAGTGTGTGTGTAGTTTGAAATAGCATTCCTTAAGGGTGGTGTTGATGAATTTTTGCAGGCTGAATTGGGTGTCAGAATTACACCAAGGTCTCTTACATGTTGAGTGAAGTCTGGGAGGGGGTGCAGAGAGCTGACATTGGTGGGTGAGGGATTGAGTTGTTGGGGGGCGATGATCATTAGTTCAGTTTTATTAGTGTTTAGTGCTAGGTTGAGTTGTGTGAGAAGGCTGGCGGAGAGGGCACTTTCCCGTTTTAGGAGGGCATTGGGTAGTGAGTCTGTGATGGGAATGAGGACTTGTACATCGTCGGCATAAACAAAATGTGGGAGACCAAGTTTCAGGAGGTATGTTAAATAGGGTTGAAGACAGGGAAGAGCCTTGGAGTACTCCGCACGTGATATTGATGGGTTTGGATTCATGCTTTCCGATTTTGACTTTGAAGTGTCTGGCTCAAATCCTTCATTAATGACATAGGAGGGGATTCCTGAGATTCCAATTTCAGTCAGCTTGTCGATTAGTATGGAGTGATTAATGGTGTCGAAGGCTGCTGATATGTCTAGTAGGGCTAAGATATGTGTGACCCATGTCTAGTCCTCTGATGTAGTCAGAGTGATGTCAGGAGGGTTTCGGTACTAAATTGTTTGCGAAAGCCGTGCTGTGAAGGTAGGAGGATTTGATGCTGGTCTAAATTGGATAATTGCATGTTGACAGTTTCAAGGACTTTTGCAAGAAACGGGAGATTGGAAATGGGGCAAAAGTTGGTTGGGTCAGTAGGATCTAGTTTGGGCTTTTTTAAAATGGGTTTTACGATGGCTAGTTTAAGTTGGTTGGGAACATTGCCAGAGGCTAGGGATGTGTTAATGAGGTCAGCTAGGGGTTGTGCGATGCAATCTGGTATAGATGATAGTGCTTTGGTGGGTATTGAGTCTGAGAGGTGGGAGGAAGGTTTCATTTTACTTAGTATAGATCTGATTTCAGATGTGGATGTGGTCTCTAAGGCATCCATTTGGTGATTGGGGGCTTTCAGAGGTTTTGGTGGGTGAGGGAGGGGTGGTAAAGCATGAAGCGGTTAGCTATTTTGTTGAAGTATTTTGCGAGCTCGTTGCATTTGTCGTTTTCTTCATCTGGAGTGGAGTTAGGTGACGTTTTTGTTAGGCCTGTGACGAAGGAGGATAGGGCTTTAGGATTGAACTGATAGTTGTGTATTCTGGTAGCATAGAAGTCTCGTTTGGTTTTGAGCGTGTTTGATCTGTATGTGTGTAGCAAGGATTTATATTTGAGGTTGGAGGTGGATGGGTCTTTGCGCCATGTTTTTTCTAGGCTTCTCAATTTGTGCTTTAGTAGCTTTAATTCAGGAGTGTACCAGGGTTGTCTAGATTTAGCATCGGCGGGGATTTCTTTTGTTAGGGGGCATAGCTTGTTGGCTGTCACTAGTGATGTGGTTCCATGAGGAGACTGCAGTTTCAGAGTCCTTGAGGTCTAATTTTTTGAGGTTATCTGTAAAGGTGTCTATGAGTTCGTCTCTGGGACATGCTTTTCTGAATTGTATGGTAGTTTTGTTGTTGGGACGTTGTGGGAGGTTTTTTAAGGAGCAGGTAGCTTTGAGATAGTGGTCAGACCAGGGTACTGGCGTGTAAGTTGGAGGGTGTTAGGAAGGAGGAGGGAGTTCGTGAAAATGTCTAGTGAATGTCCAGCTTTGTGGGTGGGTTTGGAGATGATTTGATGGAGATCCATTGCCTGGAGGGAGGTTAATAGGGATTCACAACTGTGTGAGGGGATGGGAGTCAATGTGGAGGTTAAAGTCTCCGAGTACAATGGCAGGTATATCATTGGTTGTTTGATGCTAAGCATTCAATGATGGGTGATAAGTCAGTCTAAGATGCCAGGAGGAGTGTATATTAGGCATATTTGTAGGTGAGGTGATTTAAAGAGGCCGGCTTCATATTTGGGTGGAAGGTTGACTGGGCATTACTTTAGCATGAGGTGTTTTTTTGCGACTAGGAGGCCTCCACCTCTTTTTTTTTTTTTTTTCGGTCTGGGGATAGAAAAAATGTCATTCTAGGCTTGGGAGTTGGTTAATTAGTACCGTGTCAGTGTCCTTTAGCCAAGTCTGTTACAGCACAGAAGTCTGGCTTTTCATCAAAGAGGAGGTCATTTAGTATGAGGGTTTTCTTGGTTAAGGACTGAGAGTTAATCAGGAGCATAGTGAGTTGTGAGGCCTAGGAATTGTATGATTGGGATGAGTGTGCTAGGTTGCGAGTGTGCTGGGGGGTGGTGGAGTGTGTGTCTGTAGCGGTTGTATGAGTTTGCATATGGGGAATGAGGCCATTTGGAGTGTGTGGCCGGGGTATAAAATAGTCAGCACCCTGAGCTGACTATTTTAAGGTATCCACTGATGCCTAGATCTTTCCTGGGTGGTAGCTCCTAATATCATGTAACTACAGCAAGGGTTTTTTCCCTATATGCAAGGTAACAGGGTATCTAGGGGCAGAGGGGGTGGGGAGTTGCAGGGGGATGTAAAGAGAGTAGATCAGAGACACTAAGGGGCGCGCGAGACGCCTTGGAGAGCGGTATCAGATTTATGGGCTTGCTTGGCAGGAAGTGAGGTCAGCCGGGTGGGCGGGTGAGGTCAGCCGGCGTGCTCGGGCAGGAGACGGCTTCAGCTCAGACTCGGACCCCGATGGGTCTCCCGGGCAGATTGCCACGAGTGCGAGGGGAGCGAGGGAAGTGGAGACGGCAAGCAGCAGGTGAGCTGATCCGGCGCAAAATAGAAGTTCCTGCAGGAGGAAAGAAGCCATTCTGGTACTTCTCTGCTCCAGTCCAACCATGAGGATGGACTCTTCCACTTGGCCCTGGACCTCCCAGTCCCAGACTGCATACACCTGCCAATACACAACTGGAGGTCCCTAATTCCCAGCCCAAATGAGAACCAGGGAGGAAAAGGCAAAAACGTACAAAAACTTTGCCCTTTTACTGTCTGCTTTCTATAATCCACCAATAAGAGAATCCTGCAACATTAAGTGAACATAACATACTTTCCCAAAAGCACATACACTTCTTGATTCATCCTATTTAAAATACAATCCAGGGTTCATTTCATGGTAATACATAACTAACCCATCTTCAACAAATCAGGACATGTACCCACAAGATTTTGTACATTCAGTCATGAGGAAAAAGGGTCAACCTTGGAGATGCTACATCAGTATCCCCTCTTACATCCAGCATGCCCTCACCACCTCCAAACACCTTATCTTAGCAGTCACCCTCAGACACTGCACTTTGGTCTGCCCCAAGGTAGGAAGCTGGTATGTCCCATACAACTGCTGCTCTCTGGTCCTCAAGATATTGCATAGCCAGCCAATATAATATAAGGAGGCAGTAGCAGAAAAGACAATCACTTGCCTGCCTGCCCTTCCCTCTGTAGCCTTGCAGCAGAGTAATTCTGTATCAGGAATGTAGGAGACAATATTGGTGGCAGTGGAAGGGTATTCAAGCATAGATTTGTCAAGAGGCAGACTAGGCATGTGAACATTAGAAAAGCCCCTGGAGCTGATAGCTACTCAGAAATCTGATATTTGGAACATCAAAGCCTTTGGATAGGGGGAGGAAGGGAAGAAGTAAATGGAGATTCTAGAGTTCTAGAACCCAGCCCTGCTTGGTTAGTGAAATGTTTTTAATTTCAGTAAAATTAAATACTAAAAATACAACAGTAAAATTAAGACTTCTCACAACATAAGAAATTGCGATGCTGGGTCAGACCAAAGGTCCATCAAGCCCAGCATAGTTTCCAACAGAGGCCAAACCAGGCTGCAAGAACTGGCAATTACCCAAACACTAAGAAGATCCCATGCTACTGATGCATTTAATAGCAGTGGCTATTCCTAAGTAAACTTCATTAATAGCTGTTAATGGACTTCTCCTCCAAGAACTTATCCAAAATATTTTTTGAACCCAGCTACGCTAACTGCACGAACCAGAGCTTTGTGTGAGTGAGAATTTTCTTCGATTAGTCTTCCATGTGCTAACTTCATGTAATGCCCCCTAGTCCTTCTATTTGAAAGTGTAAGTAACATCTACTTGTTCCAGACCTCTCATGATCTTAGACTTCTAACATATCTCCCCTCAGCAGGCTCTTCTCCAAGCTGAAGGGCCCTAACCTCTTCAGCCTTTCCTCATAGGGCAGCTGTTCCATCCCCTTTATCATTTTGGTTGCCCTTCTCTGTACCTTCTCCATCGCAACTATATCTTTTTTGAGATGTGGTGACCAGAATTGTACACAGTATTCAAAGAGCAGTCTCACCATGGAGTGATTATAGAGGCATAACATTTTTGTTTTATTAACCATATCCCTTCCTTATAATTCCTAACATTGCTGCAGCACCCTGAGCTGACTATTTTAAGGTATCCACTGATGCCTAGATCTTTCCTGGGTGGTAGCTCCTAATATCATGTAACTACAGCAAGGGTTTTTTCCCTATATGCAACACCTTGCACTTATCCTCATTAAATTTCATCTGCCATTTGGATGCCCAATCTTCCAGTCTTGCAAGGTCCTCCTGTAATGTATCACAATCCGCTTGTGATTTAACTACTCTGAATTTTGTATTTGCAAATTTGATAACCTCACTCATTGTATTCCTCCTATCCCATGACTTTTTAGTTTTTGTAGAAGCCTCTCATGAGGGATTTTGTCAAATGCCTTCTGAAAATCTAAATACACTACATCTACCGGTTCACCTTTATCCACATGTTTATTAACCCCTTCAAAAAAAATGAAGCAGATTTGTTAGGCAAGACTTCCCGTGGGTAAATCCATGTTGACTGTGTTCCATTAAACCATGTCTGTCTTTGTGCTCTAAGATTTTGATGAGAATAGTTTCCACTATTTTTCCCAGCACTGAAGTCAGGCTCACTGGTCTATAGTTACCCAGACTGCCCCTGGAACCTTCTTTAAATATTGGTTACATTGGCTATCCTTAAGGAAGATTCCATGGAGGCAGAAAATGCTATTGACAAACACCACAAGTCAAATAGTTGTGGATGTCATTGAAATCAAAATGGTGGGACTGAATGAACACAGCCAGAAATGGCCTGATGTGTGTTTGGATTATCTTTTCCTACCTGCAGAATAGGGTCTCCAAGAATTTACATGACAGTAAATGGCTCATAGAACTTATCTAGAGGTAGTTCACTGGCACTGCATAATCTTCTTCAAATATGCCAACAAATCTCTTCCAATGCCACATTCCAAAATAGTGGGCTCATAACATCTGTAAGGATCTTCTCTTCCAGCAGAAGGAACTGCTTAGTGCCACTTCTTTCTTTTCCAGGTACTGTAGTATTGGTTTCTTTCTCAAGGCTAAGTACAGAGGAAGAGCCTCCTTGACTCTTCTGTTGCTCTTTAGCAGACAAAATGCCTCTCCTGTTAAGCATCTAGACAGTTCACTTTTTCTTCACTCTTTAGTTTAGTAGACTGGGGTTGAGCCCTTTCTGGAATACTGTCTCCAAGGATGTAGTCTTACCCTTCCATGAGAAATTTAGGCAAGAGCTTTCTCCCACCCCTTTTGAAACTTCTACTCTGTCCAAAAACACACTTTTCTTTCCTCACACATGCTCATATACACACTTGCTCTCCTCCCCTTCCATAACACCATTTAACATCACACTCCCCACCATTCTTTTTTTTTTTTAATTCATCCCCCTTCCTCACAATCAGGAACAGCTCTGTAGGTTGTCTTGCTGGCAGGGTGTAGGAACCCTGCTGGCATTAGAGCTTAAAACAGTAAGGTGGTTGCTGCAGGAGCTCTTTAGGAATAAAATTGCTGCCTCTAGTCAGCCACCTCAACCTGCCTCAGTAAGGGCACAGGGGCCTGCTAATGCAGAAGTGTTCAGCCAAACAATTTAATCCATTCGCATGCATATTTTGTGAACGTGATAACAGCAAGGAGTTTTACTATCACAATATGCAACCAAAAAGGAGTCCTGCTTGGCACCCTTATATGGAAATACAACATAAATGAGGGTGTTTAGTACTTCCTAGTGCAGAGGTGAGCTGGTTTTTCCTACTGCTGTAAACTTAACTGTCAGTGACCCAGGAGTTAGTTTCCAGGGCTTCTGTGCAGGAATAAAACTTCCTAAAGTCCTTGCTGCTCCACCACAGTTTAGCTGGATAAGGGGTGGCAGCTAACTGCAGCCAGATAGCTGGAGAAGTAAAACTGCATATCTGGCTTTTGTCTACAGTCTCTCTCCAGTCACTTAATGTGCATTTAGTCTGTGCCAAAAGTACACTCAACTTTCTTCACCCTTTTTTAACTTCTGCTGTATTAGCATATTGGCTTGCTGTATAAAGAGTTTTTTTTAAATCTATGCATTAACAATGTACTGAAATCTAGTGCACAATTTCTTAATGCACAAAATTATTGGAGCACCTGTGGCCAAGGAGGGTGGCATGAGCTGCCTAGGGTTTCAAGGAGTTAGTGTGGGAAGGGAAATCTGAACCCTGGTTATTAGCCCATTAGTCTACAGCCCCTGGTCTGGTGGTGATCCTAAAGGCTAATAACTAGGGGTCACACTGGGCAGCTCACTCCACTCTCCATTGCCTCAGGTGCTCAAATAATTTTGTGCATTAAGAAATTGTGCACTAGATTTCAGTACACTATCTAAATATAAACTTTAGATCTATGCATTAACACTTCACATCTCCCCATAGCATTGCAAGATCTGAGCAGTCAGGGTTGTGAGTGGGGCAAAAGGCATTGTGCTTTGCAAACACTGAAGTCCCAGTTCATTGTATACAGTAGTGATTAATGACTAAATGCTCAGTGCTGTTTAAGTAAAAAGCACACTGAGAGTGGACTTCCCTGGCGTGTAGCCAGATGGACTCAGAACAAATGGGTATAGTATGCTCGTGCTAGCAGTTGGAGACTGATCTGACGTCAGCATGGGTATATATACCCCCACAGGAAGCGTAGCAACTCAGTAATTTCCGTCTCCAAAGCAGTTTGGAGAGCCTGCACGCTCACTGAGCGTGTTTCCAATCTACTTTCTACTTTCTTACTAAATTTCTACTGCAACATTGAGCCCCACACTCCTGCGGTGATACCCTTGGGGTCCCTTCCCCAGTTGAGTTTCCCGGGGTGATTTCCGCGATCCCCTGGAGGTTTAAGACCTCGGTCCGGTGGCCGAATCGTGGCAGGGATGTAGCCCCCAGGCAAGGCTCGGGCGTGGCGAGCGAGGCGCCTCTGTCCCAGCATGGACGAGGCGGCGGTGAAGGTACTTGCCCTCTCCCCCCGCAGCCAGAGACTGCCCGGGTTCCAGCCAGGAAGCACCGAGGATCAGGTAAGGCGTACATCTCTTACTTTTGGTCTCCGAGGGACGAGGATCGGCGGCATGCCGTGGAGGGCGCTATTTTGTTGGCCTTGTTCAGGTATTGAGCGCCCATGATAGGCGCCTGTCTATGACTAAGCGCATATATATCATTGTGTGCATGTTGGATATCATTGAGTGTATATTGCTGACTGCATATTGGATATCATTGAGCGTATATTACGAGCGCCTGTTGTGTTGAGCGCCTGTTGTGTTGAGCGTACATTACTGCCGCATATCATTAAGCGCATATTTTTCAATGGAACAGAATGCCTCAGCAGGGGCGCCTCCTGCCTCCGGCATTAAAGCCCTCGGCCTCTGCTCCGCATGCCAGCTTAGAGCCACGCACAGTGAAGATCCAGACTACCTTTGTGCCCAATGTGAGGAGGCCGTGGGACCCTCGGGTCAGGACCAGTCTCGGCCACGGTTTGCTGACAGTTCCCCAGGGGCTACCACGGATTTAGCGGGCAGTCTCGACAAACCTGGAATCCTAGGGGACCTAGTACCCTGGCGATTAGAGACCGCTTCCATTTCCTGGGTGGATCTCTTTAAGGGAATTCATACCTTTGTCCAGATGCAAACAGCTTCCCGTCCAGGCCCTGCTGTTCCTGTTGCGGTTCCAGCAGATCCTGTTCCTGGACCTTCATGCCCTTATCGTGGGCAGGATCTCCCGCCTCCAGACAGTCTGGTTCAGACGGACCCTGATGTTTCACCGGACGAGTCCGAACCCCCGGATGAGGGGGAACTTCCCTCAGGGATTGAGCCATACAGAACCATGAGGCAGTTCTTCCCTAAAGAGGATCTCTCTGACCTGGTATCTCAATGTCTGGCAGAGTTGGATATTACAGGTCCCAGCGCTACAGTACCCTCTGCGCAGAACCCCCTGCTGGAAGGTCTTCGTCCTACAGCCTGCCATTTTCCATTCTTGCAAGCCGTACAACAACTGATAGATTTAGAATGGGCTGTACCAGCGGCCTCATTCAAAGGGGGTCGGGCCCTGACAGGTATGTACCCCCTGGCACCGGCTATTCAGGAACTGCTGGCATGCCCTCAGGTGGATGCCTTGATTAGCGCTGTGGTTAAGCGCACTACCATTCCAGTTGAAGGGGTGCAGCCCTCAAGGAGCCTCATGACTGGCGATTGGATGCCATTCTGAAACAGACCTTTGAGGTGGCTGCTCTATCTTTGCGGATCGCAACCTGCTGCACAGTGGTGACACATTCCTGTTTGTCACAGGTCAGGAACAACGCTCCAGCAGCAGACATGGAGTCGGCTCTGGATCCAGAATTGGTCAGCCGATGCTCCTTCGAAGACACGCCTCACCAGAATGCCCTTTAAGGGCTCTTTCCTGTTTGGCAGCGACCTTGATAGACTGGCCAGCACATGGGGTGCCTCTCCAATACCTCGACTGCCGGAAGATCAGTTCAGAAGGAACCAGCATGCCTTTCCAAGGCCCTCCAGGGGTAGAAGCTCCCAGCACTTCACTCCCTATAGGAGTCGCTACCAGGCACCTCATCCTCAGGCCAGGAGTCAGTCCTTTTGGACCAAGCAGCACAAGAGGGGAGCCGGCCTGGGTTCCGGTCCCAGCCATGCCTCCCAATGAGAATCTGCTGATCCATCTGGGGGATGGAGCCATAGGGGGCAGGTTAACCCTCTTCTACCCCAGATGGGTTGAGATTACGTCGGACCAGTGGGTCCTAGCCATCATCCGAGAGGGGTATTATCTGGACTTTCATCACTCCCTCCGGACAAATTTGTGGAATCTTCATGTCCCATACACAAGAAGGCGGCATTGGAAGCTACCCTGGCGAGGCTCCTGTCCTTGAAAGCCATCATCCCAGTACCTGCATGGGAAGTGAATTCTGGACACTATTCTATTTATTTATTTATTTTATTTATTTAAGGTTTTTATATACCGGCAATCATGAGCACATATCTTGCTGGTTTACATGGAACGGGAGTGCATTAAATACAACAACTAGAACTGTGGTGATCGAAGGAGCAGTTACAAATAACAAGGGTAGCAGAACTTGGATAAGAAGGAAGAGATAGGAAAGAATAAACGGTTAAACGGTATACAAATAAATTAAATGCTATGTAAAAATGGCATGATTAATGGCTGAATATTTGAAGTCCTTGGTTTGTATCTATAACGTGATATTAGATTGTGTCTGGGAAAGCTTGCTTGAATAACCAAGTCTTAAGTCCTTTCCTAAAAGTTAAGAGGCAGGGTTCCAGTCTGAGATCTGTGGGAATGGAATTCCACAGAGAAGGGCCAGCAGTGGAGGTGGCACGATCTCTTAGAGTGATGTGTTTGGTCATTTTCGCAGGGGGAACTTTGAGGGCGCCTCGGTAGACATTTCTGGTAGGTCTTGTCGAGTTGTATGCTTGGAGGGGGATTTGTAGATCGAGGGAGATGCGTTGATGAATAGTTTTGAAGATGACACAAATGGCTTTGTACATGATACGGAAGTGGACGGGTAGCCAATGTAACTCTTTCAGAATGGGGGATATGTGGTCTCTCTTTCTTGCGCCTGTTAGTAATCGAGCTGCTGAGTTTTGAATCATCTGTAGTGGTTTGGAGTAGGAAGAGGGCAGACCTAGCAATAGGGAATTGCAGTAGTCTAATTTTGCAAAAATGACTGCTTGGATGATCGTTCTGAAGTCTTGGGCATGGAAAAGAGGTCTTATTTATTTTATGGTACCCAAGAAAGGGGGCACTTTTTGGGCCATACTGGACCAAGTCAGTCAATCGATACTTAAGGGTCCTGAGGTTTCACATAGAAACTCTGTGCTCAGTCAAGACCACAGTACAGCCAGGAGAATTCCTCATGACCTTAGACTTGTCAGAAGCCTACCTGCATATCCCGATCCATCCGGATCATCAGCGCTACCTACGCTTCAAGGTTCTGGGACGCCACTTCCAATTCCAGGCTCTGCCCTTCGGGTTAGCCACGTCACTGCGGACCTTCACAAAGGTGGTTGTGGTGGTAGCAGCGGCACTCAGATGGGAAGGAATCCTTGTCCATCCCTACCTAGACGATTGGTTGATCAGGGCGAAATCACGAGAGGAGAGCTATCGGGCAACAGACAGTGATCGCCCTTCTGGAAAGCTTGGGCTGGGTTTTCAACCTCAGCAAGAGTTGCCTATAGCCTTCCCAGTCACTGGAATACCTGGGAGTCCAGTTCGACACCCAGGCAGACAGTCTCACTACCAAGAGAAGGTTAAAACTTCAGACACATCTCCGGTACTTGATGGGAGCCAGTCAGCCCATAGCTTGGGATTATCTGCAGGTCCTCTGCCTCATGGCATCCACCCTGGAAGTGGTACCTTGGGCAAGGGCCCATATGAGACCTCTACAGCACTCCCTGCTCTCTCGCTGGAGCCCCTGCTTTCGGAACTATTCTAGGCACCTACCTCTGCCAGCCAGAGTACAGACCCAGTTAGGTGGAGGTTGCAGTCCAACCACACAAGCAGGGGGTCGAAGATGTCCTCCCCCACGTGGACTCTGCTCACCACAGATGCCAGCCTGAGCGGCTGGGGAGCACACTGAAGAACTCACCACACAAGGGCAGTGGAACATCAACAGTCTAGAGGCCCGGGCAGTCCGATTGGCATGCCTGCGATTTGCTCACAGACTGAAGAACAGAGCAGTCGGAGTGATGTCAGACAACTCCACCATGGTGGCATACATCAATCGTCAGGGCGGAACCAGAAGCCAACAGGGATCTCTGGAGATAGCCCTGCTGATGGCTTGGGCAGAGGCGAATCTTCAGGATATCCGCCGTCCACATTGCCGGGAAGGACAACACCGCGGCAGACTTCCTCAGAGCCTAAATCCGGGAGTGGCAGCTGTCACCCACAGCCTTCCAGATGATTGTGGACACTGGGGGATTCCGGACATGGACTTACTAGCAGACAGGTCCAATGCTCAAGTACTCAGCTACTTCAGCTGCAAGCACGACCTGTTCTCTCACGGAATCGATGCCCTGGTTCAGCCATGGCCTCCAGGGACTCTGCTATACGCCTTTCCTCCGTGGCCTCTGCTGGGTGCCATCCACAAGATTCAGAAACACCGAGGCCTAGTTCTTCTAGTGGCACCAGACTGGCCAAGAAGACCCTGGTATGCAGATATGAGAAGACTACTGGCAGGGGAGTCCCTTCCCCTGCCTCCTCTCCGGGACCTTCTACATCAAGGTCCCATCCGCCATGAGGATCCGGCTCAATTCTCTCTTACAGTCTGGCCATTGAGAGGGCTAGACTGAAGAAAAGAGGTTACTTGGAGCCCGCAAGTTTTCCACATTCCTCACCTACGTCAGGATCTGGAGAGTATTTGAAGCATGGTGCAACACTCATGGCACCAATCCACATGCGACCACAATCCCTATTCTGGATTTCCTGCAGTATGGGCTTCAGAAGGGTCGCTCCATCAAGGTTCATGTGGCTGCACTGTCTTGCTACAGTCCCAGGAGGGACGGCAAGACCATTGCTAAGCACCCAGATGTTTCTTGCTTCCTGAAAGGAGTCAAGCACATTTGTCCACCACTGAAGTGGCCAGTGCCTCTGTGGAACCTCAACCTTGTTTTGGATTTCCTCGCGGGATCCACCATCAGACCCCTTCGGGGCTTGTCTCTCCGTTCTCTAACGTTGAAGATGGTATTCTTGCTGGCAGTATGTTCTGCACACTGCATTTCGGAGCTACAGGCACTGTCCTGCCGTGATCCTTTTCTCAGAATCACTCCGGAGGCTATCCATCTTCGCACTTTTCCTTCCTTTCTATCTAAAGTGGTCTCAGTTTCACCTTAATCAAACCATATCCTTGCCTACCACGGCGGGGTTGAAGAAATCAGAAGGGCGTTTACTGCGCCATCTTGACAGGCAGAATGCTGCCCAGATATCTGGAAATGACACAAGTACGAAAGACGGACCATCTGTTCGTCCTGCACAGCGGGAAAAGACCAGGTGAAGCGGCCTCTCGGCCCACCATCGCCCGCTGGATTAAAGAAGTTATCAGAGCAGCTTACGTAGAGGCCGGGAAGTCTCCGCCTCTACAAGTCAAGGCTCATTCTACCAGAGCACAAGCAGCATCTTGGGCAGAATCCAGGATACTGTCGCCTGCAGAAATATGTAAAGCGGCGACCTGGTCCTCCCTCCATACCTTCTCTAGGTTCTACTGTCTGGATGTCCAGGCCAGGGAGGACACAGCATTTGCGAGGGCGGTCCTACATGGTCTTCAGGCAGCCTCCCACCCAGGCTGGGAGTAAAGCTTTTGTACATCCCATTTGTTCTGAGTCCATCTGGCTACACGCCAGGAAATGTTGAGATTACTTACCTGATAATCTCCTTTTCCTTAGTGTAGACAGATGGACTCAGCATCCCGCCCAGCTGCCTGTGTACATGGGTTTCACAGATTCAAGGTAAGCCATGTCATCTGTTTCCATAAGAGCGTCCCCTTTGCCAGGTGTCGACACCTTCCGGTTGGGAATGCTGGCGGTCTCCAGCTACTGTCAATCGGTCAGGGGAATCCTATTTCACTGAGCATCAGTACACGCATCCATAACAGCTTTTGCAAGGAAGATTACTGAGTTGCTACGCTTCCTGTGGGGGTATATATACCCGTGCTGACGTCAGATCAGTCTCCAACTGCTAGCACGAGCATACTATACCCATTCGTTCTGAGTCCATCTGTCTATACTAAAGAAAAGGAGATTATCAGATAAATAATCTCAATATTGATTTCCAACGCTTTTACTGATGTTGAAATGGTGAATTTTTACAGCTATTGTCACTTATCAATGACAAGCGTTTCTAAATTTGACTGCTTAAGTCTTCCATTAAACTTAAAATAAAGCAAATTCACTTTCCTCCCACAAGATTGGCAAAATATTTAATCCAATTTTTAGATGTGTCCAAATAAGTGTCTAATCTCTTAACTTCCCAGTAGTATCAGTCCAGTACTCTCTCTTCATAGTATCAAATTGATAGTGTTTCTTCTCCTAAAATCTTCAGTAGATGTTCATGGGCTGTTGGGTGTTCCATCCAAACTTTACTCCCCCCCCCCCCTTTCTGGATGGCTGTAAATCATTCCTCATCTGTTAGTATCAAAAACAAGATTGAGCCCCTAGCTAATGGGAACCCAAGAAATTTATAACTATACTTTTTTACAGAAAAGATGGGAAAATGAGGTCAGGAGGGTGGAAACTTTGCTTAGCTAAATTCTCTATTTTTAAAAATAAGGAAGACTGACTCTAAACCTCAGAAGCTTTACCCATCCCAACAAAATTGGGAACATCCTGACATGTCACTAGGAAGGATAACTGAAAAATCCAGTGTAAAACAATGGTCAAGGAATCTATAAACTGAGGAGCACATGTACACTTCCCACATTGGAATTACCTGCTCACATGTTTTCCACAATGGAATACTCTATGGATCCTGGTAGAGATATCAGGATCGCTTCAACTCTTACTAGATTAGGCCTTGGAAGTTCCCTGCTCAGGCTGGGAGAGCTAACCTAGGAAAGGATCCCAAGTGACAGCAATGTAATTAAGGCTTCATTAATGTATTTGGCACAGCTCAATGGGCTTTAAACTGATTATGCTTTTTAAAGAGATCTGGTATCTGCTTCATATTAACTTTATACATTACAGCATCTACAATCTTATTAAAAGGTTTAGCTGGAAGTCATAAAATCTGTTCAAATCCAAGCAAGACATTGTGGCTTTCAGCTAACTGATCAGAACAGTTTCTTCTGCTCTTAATTCCCTAGTGGCTTAATGCTAGATGCTTTGCCAGCAGGCTAATGTTCAAATATCACTTGTCCTGTGACAGTCACAGGCTATAGAAACCTAGTTTTCTTTAAACAAAACAGGTACTTGGGACTCTGATGCCTGTCTGGTTAGAGGAGCATGATCAATCATGAGCAGATACAGTAAAAATGCAGGAGAGTGGGCAAGCGCCTGCTCTCCTGGCACAGGCCACTCTCTCCTGTGCACACGATTCAGTATTTTAATTAGGGCCGTCGGTAAAAAGGCAGCTGTCAGTGGGTTTAACAGACACTAAATTTTGCTGGCATCAGTTCTCGAGCCCCCTTGACAGCCACAGGTTCGGAAAGCGGACACCAGCAAAATTGAGGGTCGGGTTTTTGACCTGCCAGCCGCAGGCCCATTTAAAAACTTATATTTTACTTTTTTTAAACTTTCGAGACTTGACAATATCGCCATGATATTAAGTTGGAGGGTGCACAGAAAAGCAGTTTACTGCTTTTCTGTGCACTTTCCTGGTGCCAGCAGAAATTAGCACCTACCTTTTGGGGCGGCGCTAACTTCTGAAAACAGAATGTGCGCAAATGCATGTTGCGGGCGCTATTACCCCTAACTGAATAAGGGGTAAAGCTAGCACTTCCAAAACACACATCCAAATGCCAGCTAACAGTGTGCTCAATCGGCACGCACTGTACTGTATCGGCCAGTTTCCAAATTTTTCTGATCTTCAGCAGGGTTTGACAAACACAACCCAATCCATAGCAATGATAGAAATCTGAAATTTTGCATGAATCTAATTCACTGAATTTCCTCTTAAAAGAGAAACCCTGATGCTTAGCAGAACTAATCATATGGCAATCAAACTATGGGAGGGCATGAAGTAAAGCTATAACTCTAGCTTTAAACTTTCAAACTAGGTTGATAAAATGAGGAAAACAGGAAAAATCTGAAAGGTGCAACTATCGGGCTGATGCAGGGCACACTATTTAGCCCCCCGTTTGACTGAATTTTGCATGTGCTATTAGTGCATAGAAAATGTGCAGCCAACCCCCCAAAACTAATAGTGCTCATCACATGCAAATGCATGTTGATGAGCCTACTAGTTACCCCCACAGACAACACCAGGAACGTGTACAGAAAAGCAGAAAACTGCTTTTCTATACACCCTCCAACTTAATATCATAGTCCTAAGTTGGGATGTCCCCAAAAAAAACTGTCCGCTGGGCTGTGGGATGGAAGACAAGACGTTCAATTTTGCTGGCATCCGTTTTTCCAAACCCGTGGCTGTCAGCAGGTTGTACGAGACACCAGTAAAATAAGCAGCAATTGTCAGACCTGACAGCCACAGCTTCCAATAATGAGGATCTAGGTCAGTGGTCCCCAAACCTGTCCTGGAGGGCCACCAACCAGTTGGGTTTTTGGGATATTCTCAATGAATATGCATGAGAATTTACATGCACTGCCTCCATAACATGTAAATTTTCTCTCATGCATATTCATTGAGGATATCCCAAAAACCCGACTGGCTGGTGGCCCTCCAGGACAGGTTTGGAGACCACTGTTCTAGGTACATGCTAGTGTCCCTAGCACCTCCCTATTAGCACGAGCCCTAATTTTAAAGAATCACACACCCAAGAGGTGCCTGGGCGGGAGAGTGAGCGCACTCCTCAGCACCAGCTCTCCCATGGAGTTTTTTAAATCTGCCTGTATGAAGGTTAAACTTATATTGGCTATGGTCACTATTTAAAAATACAGCTGAACTGGGCTCCCAAAACTTTATTCCCCACACTTAAAATATAAAGTGGAAGTAAAGTCAAACTAATGCCAGCATGATTAAATGAGGTGAGAGGCTATCTTAACATCTTTCAAAAATTGGAAATGATCTATCTGAAGAAAACAGCTCACTTTCAGTGCTTTTTTTCCTAAAAACTTTTAAAGAAGCTGGCTGTAGAGGCAAAAACCCAAATTTTTAAAATTCCCAAAGTAAGAAGCCTGTAAGAATTGGTTGGCCTGTTTAAGTGCCCCTTTAACCCTTTGATCACTTAGGGAAGATAAAGCCATCACAGAGATCAAACACATTCTTTGCTTTGGTGTTAACCTAAGAGGATGTTGTGAGATTTCCATCCTGGAAACCATTCTATTGGGATTCAGAAAAACTAAAATCAGTGAAACTGGAAGATGGAACAAAGCAGATTCTCAAAGTAAAGAGCAGCAAATCATTAGAACACCAGAGTTCTGAGAATGCAAATTTGTACCTATCATTAAAATCATCCATGTATCCAAAGATTGGAAGGTGGCCAATGTAACTCTGGTCTTTAAAGGGCTGAGGGTGATCTGGGGAAACTATAGACCAGCAAGTCTGACTTTAGAATAGTTTCTACAGTTTTTTCCTACTGAAGGACTACAGAAAACACAGAAATCCATGGCTTAATGGGACATGGACACTGTTAGACGAAGGAAATCTTGCCTCACCAATCTGGTATACTCTTTACAAAAAAAGTTTAACATGTGGTTCATGGTAAGTTGGTGGATGTCTTTGGATTTTCAAAAGGCATTTGACAAAGTACCTCATGGGACTCCTGAAAAAATTGTCATGGGAGGTGATGTCCAAGTGTGGATCACAAACTGGTTAAAAGATAGGAAGAGTAGAATAAATGGTCAGTGTTCTCAGTGGAGAAGAGTAAAACAGAGTACCTCATAATGGGACCAGTGCTTTATAATATAACTTATAAATGATCTGGAAAAGGGAACATATGAGGTGGCTTGCAGATACATTTTATTCAGTGGGTGACCCCCACACACCACACCTCCATTTCAATGAATGGGCTGAATCTTGACTGGGCCATAACAGCCCTGGGCTGTTTATCACCCAGGGATGGCCCAGTGTCAGTTATTAATCCTTGTCCTGGGGTGTGGGGTCATTTTTGGGAGGAAGGTTATCCTTCAAGGCCTAGGACTGGGGTGGAATATATCCTATGAATTTTACTATGGCTCTCTGGGACACATACACTGACAACCAGAATTGATTTGCTGATTGGATGTTCAAATTAGCTTACTGTGACTTGTAAAAAGTAACTAAGCAAATGGTGTCCATGTTAACCTAAATGGGAGTAAGGTTTTAAAGTGGTGCTGCTGCAATCTCCTGCTGTGGTGGTGTCCCTCCATAAAGGGAATTTGCTTTTTGTCCTAACTATGAAGTTTCCTCTTCCCCCCCACAGTACCTGCAATCCAAGGATATTCCCAGCTTGGCAGCATCCTATGTCCTGGAGTAGAAACTCTGCTGGAGGGTCTCCAGAGATCCTTCATTCCTATTCTCTTCAAAGCTATAGACATTCCTGGGGAAAGGCCTCTCCTAGAAAACCCTTTCTTAAAGGCTCTCCAGCTCTAGTGTAAAGAAGGGTGGCAGAAAACTTCCTTCCCTCAGACAAAACCCAATCTTGGGGGTAAAAATCCTCTTAACCTTGATGGTTACATGCAGCCTCTTAGATGGGGTGAAGAGGTACACAGCTCCCTCCTAGCCACCTGGGCAGGGTATACAGCCAAAAGGCAAAGGGTAAAAACCTTAAATTCAAATCTGTCTAGACAAGGGAACTGGCAGGGCAGTGCCTCTTGCCTGCTTTTGCTAGGCAGGGACCTAACTTGGAGTGCACTCCATCACATGCCTTACGTGCTCAAAACCCAATCTGAAGTGCCACACACCACCTTGTACTAGCCCCCCCTCGTGCCTCACAAGCTCTTCATTCCAGCAATCCTCCAGGGAGGTGCCCTTTAGGACGGTATACTCACTCTGCTGCTGTGTAAACAAAGGGCTGGGAGCTAGGGGCACCTAGTGCAGAACCATGGAGTCTCGACATCAGTTTATTTTACAATTTTATAACTTCTGCTCCTTCCATTTTATTTTTTTAAATCAAAGCAGATTGTGAAGTTGCTTAAAAAGTGCAGTGATGCACATAGGGAAAAGTAATCGTTCCATATTAGATGTTTCCAACCAGCAAAAGGATCTGGGCATACTCGTGGACAATACTTTGAAATCCTCTGTTCAGTCTGTAGCAGTGGTTATTAGGAAAGGAATGGGGAATGTTATGGTTCTGTATTGCTCCATTGAGGCCACTCTGGGGAATAGTATGTGCAGTTCTGGTTGCTGTCTCAAATATGGTTGCATTGGAAAAAGTAGAGAAGGGTGACAGGTAAAAGGGGATGGAACAGCTCCCGTATAAAGAGATTAGGGCTGGTTTGCTTGGAGAAAAGATTGAGGGATATGACAATGTATGGAATGGAACAGGCAAATGTATGCTGGCTATTTATAGTTTCAAAAAAAAATACAAAGACTAGGGCAGTGTTTTTGGGGTTTTCACATTGAATATGCATAACATCCTTTTTGTCCAGGAGACAATCAACACCTGCAGGATTCCCCTGCTTGCCAGTAGGTGGAGGCAGAGAACATCATGTGGGCTTTTTCTTCCTCCTTTCATAACTTGTTTTATATAGACTGTGATAGCTAGGAAGTAAAATAACTGGGTAAGGTAGCTGGACTTCAGGGAAAAACCCCCTCACCTTAAAAAAAAAAAGTCCTAAGCAAGCCACAGTCTGCATAAGGCAATTCCAGGAGGGGGAGGCTCACTTGCATAGGGAGCAATGCAGTGTCCTTGGCCATAGCAGCAGGACCACAGGCTTCTCCCCTCCTGCAGCAAGGCCCATGGCCAAGAGGGGCCAGAAATACATGCAATGTGGGATGAGGGGCTCAATCACAGGCTTCTTGCCCCTGCTGTGAATCACCAAATAGGTAACAGAGCAGGAGAGGAGGGGCAGGCTACAAGCAGATACACCAGCTCAAAGGGAGCCACGAGTAGCTTGACTGGCAGAGGGCCCATTATGGGGGGGAGGGGATGCACCCAAAGTTCAGGCAGGCCCTGTGATGGAGGGAAGGAGGCAAAGCGAAGGAAAAGGTTTTTACACAATCTTTTGCTTATGCACCAGACCTATAAAGAAACTAAAACCAAAGGGACTGCATTAGAAGGCCCCTTGGGGCTCATAACACATGCTGGGTTTAAAGAAACAGGACAGAAGGAACACCAGGATGTCCCTCCCCCCTCCCCGGTGGCTCAGTGATGCAGGGGATAGGAAGCTCCTGTGAAGGAGATGTAGCAGTGAGTTTAGGAAGGAAAGAACTGAGCTGTCTCATAGTAAAGGTTATGCAGGCCTTAAGCCTGCAGGAGTCGGGCAAGGAAAATAAGGAAAAGCATGCAGCAAAAGCCTATCCCCCTCCCCCCTGCTTTAGAGGAGATTGAGGTAGAAAGGGTCATGCCTGATTCATCCCTGAAAACAAAATCCTTAATGACAATCCTCTACACACACGAGGGGGGGGGGGGGGGGGGTAGGTTACTAAAAATCACATAGGTAGACTTGCCAGTGGCAGCAGTGTCAAGACTATACTGGTAGAAGGGGGTGCCTCAAGAAATGCACAGGTGAAGGCATTTGAGACAGCCAGTTTGTCTTCACAAGCAATGGTATGTGCAGGCTATGTAGCCCTAATGAAAAGCCTGGTAGATTCAAAGCCACAGACTATCAGAGGTTAGGCCCAAAGGTCCCTTAAGGTTCTTTGACTTTTGTTTAAAGAATTTAGAGGGTTAAGGTAAGTGAGTCCTGGGTAGATAGAGTAAAACCCCAGCTGAGACGGCCTTTTTGAGCAGCACAGGGCTGAGTTAGAGATAAAGCCACCAGCACTCAAGGAGGGCTTAAAGGGGCTAAATCTTTGGGGGGGGGGGGGGGCACCATGATCTTCCTCCAGTGGGCAGTTGCCCAACACTTAATTTTCAAGGAGTGAGCTCAAGTCACCAAGGACAGAGGTGGGTCATGGAGATCTGCTTAGGGTACTCCCTGGAGTTGGCTACCACAGTACCAGGACTTGTTTCTGAGTCCCTATTCAGATTGCAGGAGAAAAGCAAGGCAAGCAGAATGACCCTAGGCAAACTGGTGGCACTAGAAGTAATAGTACTGGTTCCAGTCTCAGAGGGGGGGGGGGGGACAAGTGGTTACTACCTTTATCTTGTACACCCCAAAAAAGAAGGGGCATTCTGCCTGATAGACCTGCCATTGGGGCAATCAAAGGGAAAGCTTCACTGTGCTGGACCTAGCCAAAGCAAACATTTGCATATCCTTATCTGAGAATTGCATTGCAAATACCTGAGGTCTGCAGTACTGGGGAACCACTAATGAGTTCAAAGCATTGCTGTTTGGACAAGCCATAGTACAAAGAACCTTTAAGAATGTGATGGTAGCAGCACTAAGGAAGGTATTCAGTGCACCCATATGTGAATGATTGGCTGATCAGAGCCAAGTCGGGAGGTGAGCAGCAACTTCACAAGGAGAGAGGGTGCTCCTCAAGAAGTTAGGTTGGGTAGTAAGAGGCCAGAAGCAATTTACAACCTTCCTAAAAGCTAGTTTACCTGGGGTCCCAGTTCGACACAGAGCAGGCAATAGTGTTTGACCCAGAAAAGGGCAGACAAACTGAGTTACCAGGTGAGGAAGCTTGCAGTGGCCAGGAGACCAGCAGCAAGGTATTACCTGTAGCTGTTGGGTCAATGGTAGGGACTATAGAAGTGGTCCCATGGGCAAAGGGTCATATCTGCTACAGAGAGCATGGTTTTCAAGATAGAACCCCAGCACACAAGACAGACATGGAGAGGCTCAAGCTCACCTCAAAGGCCAGATCAAACCTGCATTGGTGGCTAGTAGAAAGCAACATATTAGCAGGGGTCAGTCTAGTACTGCCAGACTAGGTGACATTAGTGACAGATGCTGGGGGGGAGTGTACAGGGAGGATGGTCAGCCAAGGAGGAGGCCTCAACAAACCTGCTGGAGCTGAGCAGTAAGTCAGGTGCTCAAATACCTAAGCCTCAAGGTGAGAGTGAAGCCAGTAAGAGTCCTTTCTGATAGCGCCACAGCAGTGTCGTATATAAACAGGCAAGGAGGGATGCAAAGTCTTCAAGAGGAAGAAGCAGAACTAACAAGCTCAGTGCAAAGGAACCTGGTGGTGTTAACCAGTTACACAGCAGGGAAGGAGAACACCCAGGCAGACTACCTCAGCAGGCCCACACTAAACCAGGGAGAATGGGGATTAGTGGAAGAAGCAATTGCAAGAGTGGTGGGGAGGTGGGGAATTCCAGAATGGGACTTGATGGCAATAGGAAGGAATGCCAAAGCAGAAATATTTCAGCAGGCACCAAAACAGGGTTCTAAAGGAGATACCCTAGTCCAGGGGTCAGGAACCTTTTTGGCTGAGAGCCATGAACGCCACATATATTTTAAAATGTAATTCCATGAGAGCCATACAAGACCTACCAAATTTACTACGACCCCCCCCCCAAAGACCTGCCAAAAGTCCCTGGTGGTCCAGGAGTGGTCAGAAGCAATCTCCTGGACTTGGGCTGTTGGCTGCCAATAATCAAAATGGTGCCAATGGCACTTTGCCCTCACTGTCACTGGGGTCAACCAATGGCAGTAGTAGCCCCTGTGACATAGTAAGGGCAAAGGGCCATCTACGCCATTTTGATTACTGGCAGCCGATGGCCCTTTGCCCTTACTATGTCACGGGCTACCACCACCATTGGTCAACCCCAGTGACATAGTGAGGGCAAAGGGCCGTCTGCGCCATTTTGACTACTGGCAGCAGACAGCCCAAGTCCAGGAGATCGCTCCCGGACTGCTCCTGGACCACCAGGGACTTTTGGCAGGTCTTGGGGGGGGGGGGGGGGGGTTTCAGGAGGGTGGGGATTTGTAGTAAAATAATTTTGGAGGTCTTGGGGGGGGGGGGGGGGGGTTTAATTAGATTTTTACTTTTTTATTAGATTTGTCTGCGAGCCAGATGCAGCCATCAAGAGCCACATCTGGCTCACGAGCCATTGGTTCCCGACCCCCTACCCTAGTCCAACCATGGCCAGTGGACCAACTGTTATGCATATTTACACCATGGCCCTTAATAGCAAGAGTGAGGAAAGCAGCATATCATGGGGGCTGAATCATTCTGGTGGCTCAGAAGGTCATAGTATGGAGGGATGCTCCTCTAAAACTAGGGAAAGCAGAAGTCCTAGTGAAGTGGGGAAAGCCAGATATTTTACAGCCTCCCTCTCAAGAGGGACAGGTTAGAGAAAAAGGCTATTCAAGGGCAGTAGTAACCACCTAAGTATCTAAGATACTCTACCTGCTGGGTATATGGTAGGGTCTGGAAGGATTTTGAAGAGTGGTGCAAGGGAAGAAAAGTCCCCCAGAAACAGCAAAAACAAGGGAAATCTTGCAGTTCTGCAAGATGGCCTAGAGAAAGGGTTAGCCCTGAACTCAGTACTGGTGGCAGCATTAGCCTGTTCTAGAGGCCAGGCTCAAGGAGGCTCCCCAGGGGCACACCCTGACATAGCATATTTCTTGAGGGTAGTGAAATGCAGGCAGCCTACAAAGCACTAGGTGGTCCTGAGAGCTTTGTCCAAGGCATCCTTTGAACCACTTGTGGGGGCAGCATTAAAGGACCTCACTTCAAAGGTAGTCTTGCTAGTGGCAATTTGCTCAGCCCAGAAGGACTCTGAGATCCAGGCTTTGTCCTGTAAGGAGCCCTACATGTCTGACAATAGTTGTTTGTCCATCCTTCTTACCTACATTGGTGTCAGAATTTAACACAAATCAAGAGATTGTTCCAGTCCTCAGCTGTTAAAACAGCCAGGGGGGCAGCCCTCATGTGCTAGATTACCAAAGGATGCTGCTACACTAAAGATAGCAATGAATTCAGGAAGACAGATTGTCCTGTTGGAGGGCCAAAGAAGGGGTCAGGCAGCTTTTAAGCACTCAATTGCACACTGGATTAGGGAACAATTACTGGCAGTACGTTGTACAGGAGAAGCAGGCCCCAAGGGCCTTGGGCATGCACTCTAGAGTTCAAGCAAACTTGTGGGCAGAGTAAGGCAGCAATGCCTCAGGATAACTTGGAGTGCAGCCACATGGTGGTCCTGGGGTACTTTAACAAACCAATACAGGCTGGACCTGCAGGTAGTTTAGCAAAATAGCAGTGGGCCTCTAAGGTCTCAGCCAACATGATTTAGTTACTGCTTGGGTGCAGACTGGTCTGCAGGACAAAAAAGGTGACATTTATATTTATCAATTTCCTTTTCTTTAGTCCTAGCAGACCAGTCCAAGTACCCTCCTGAGGGGGGGAAAAAGGGGGTTAAAATATACAGATCTAAGCTAAAAGGCTAGCCAAGAGGCTGCTGAGACCTCCCAGCTGTCCCAGGATATATAACATGTGTAAGAAAAGCATGGAAAAGCTCTGCCTCCACCTACTGGCAAGCAGGGGAATATCAAGGTGTGGACTGGTCGTCTAGGACAAAAGGAAATTATCTGGTAAATATAAAATTCTCCTCTTTCTGCATGAGGAGACAGTGTATAAACTCTCTCATGGATATTTAAGTATATCCTGGAAACATGACTTGCTATGTGTTTATCCAGCAAGTTAGAAAACATTAGATTAGAGGTCATTCCAGAAGTTAGTATCACATTCAAAACAAGTTGTAAGTTTTGTTTTTTTTCACGCAACACACAAATTCTGGAATTCATTGCCAGAGGATATGGTTGAGAGCATTAGTATAGATGGGTTGGACAACTTTTGGATAATGCCATAAACTTAATTAACTAGACTGGAGGGATAGCCACTAATCTCTATGGGAACTGTTTACTGTTTGGGCTCTTGCCAAGTACTTGTAATCTGGTGTGGCCACTGTTGGAAACAGGATGTTGGAATTGATGGACCTTTGGTCATACCCAGTATGACAACTATATTCTCTAGGTATGTGCATTGCCAGCAACTCATGGGCCTTTCTGTACCCATACTACTGACATATTGTATAAGTGTTCATTGACCCCACAAATGCATTGGAATAAGGTTTTGTTTTTTTCCTTTGCTATCTGTATAGCACTATATACCAAAACTTGCTGTTAATAGTGAAATCACATTGTATTAAACTTAAATCTTGTAGTTCAACAGTTAGTAAAAATTTAAGGTAGTTTTTAAGCTCAACCAGCTAATGCACATACTGTAACTGCCTTTTATTTTGTAGATGGAGGAATTTGTAATGTTACTCAGCAAGCTACATGTGGTGAAAAATGTATTCCTATTGCCTGGTTGTGTAATGGTGAACAGGATTGCCCTGATGGAACTGATGAGCAGTGTGGTAAGTTAAGACTGCTACCATATTTATTTTCCAGTGTGATCTACAAATGCTAGGCCTGGCAATTCAATTGTACTATATTCTTTATTTGGTTAGTATTATACTTTGTAGCTGCCTAGAAGCTCTGGAAATGGAAGGAGAGATCAAATGCAATTTTTTTTTTTTTAAATTTGAAACTGAAGTCAAAGCTTAAGTTGTGGATCAAACAATCACTACTAAACTTGTAGTATCAAAGATTGTTGAAATGCTCAGACCCTCATTGTGAGCTGAAAAGTTCTAAAGATCAACTTGCTCAGGTCCTGATGCATCTCCTTGCTACATTTTGTCCAGTTTTGTGGCTAACTTGGTGACAAGGAAAACTAACATCCTTTACCCTGAAAAAATGTGCCACAAATTGGCTCAGATACCTCAGTGTCAAGGGAGGTAGTGCAACTACGGTAGTTACAGGAGTGGATCTGACACTTGGAGGGTGTGCAGGTGGTGATACACATGTAGGCTTTTCTATAGTGCCCTAGGATGTTGGGGTTCTAAGTGTTACATTCAGCTTTTAATGTCAAAGTAAAAATGACTAGAACTAGCATGTGCATCCAGTTGCTATTAGAGATGTGCTTTGAGTAAAAAATTCATCTGGCTTGGTTTCAGGGGGTGCCCCATGGGGGTTTAGTTTTTTTTTTTTTTTTTTTTTTTTTTCGGGGGCCCTGATTTTCAGGTTAGTGCGTGCTAATTTTCTGAAATTTCAGAAAAAATTCAATCATTTTTGTTCTCCCAAACCATTCCGAATTAGGCAATTTCATTGACATTGCACATCCCTAGTTGCTATAGTATATATTAGGAATAAAACAGCCTACACAAATAGCTTTCATAACTTTGTGTTCATCTCATGTCTGCACATTTCCTGAACAAAATATTGCTAATGTGGTGTCAGTCTATATAAATAAAAATGTTAAATAGTTTGGACAAAATCGCTAATCTCAAACCACTGAACAGATTGCTTTCAAACTTGGACACAACCTTCATTTTGCACACAGGAAGGTTCTTCTGTACTTACAGATATGTCACACCTGTGACAGGTAAAATAGGTTTAAAGATGGTTTTTCCAGAAAACAGCAACATCTGCTGGATGTAAGCACCATCTGTTACACCTTACACTAATACACGCTACACTAATCATTTCACCAGTCCAGGTCCAGGTTTCACTTCCTTTTGAACACATTCGTGCACTTTTTTCACCAGAATATTAACTATTTCCTTTACAGATAAAATACACCCACCACCCTCCTCACACCCCCACACATGCCAAATTGATTTACTTCCCAGGCCCTCACAAAACCTGACAGAAGTCCAGGAGGCTCCAGCGGGGGGCCAGGACCAGTCCAGGACATCTCCTGCACTACAGCAATCTGCTGTCAGCAATCAACATGGCACTGATGGCCCTTTCCCTTACTATGCCACTCTGACACCAATGGTGGCAGTAGCCCATGTGACATAGTAAGGGTGAGGGCCCCTCAGCGCCATTTTCAGGACTGGCAGCCGGCGGCCCTTTGCCCTTACTATGTCAGAGGACCTACTGCTGCCATTGCTCCACCCCACTGACATAGTAAGGGCAAAGGGCCATCTGAACCAGTTCCAGTGCTTGCAGCAAACGGACCAATGCCAATACATTGCTCCTGAACGCCTGCTCCACAGACTGACATTTTTATCAGGTCTCGGGGGGGGGGTGGTGGTAATAAATTTATTGCGAACATCTTGGGGAGGGGTCACAAGGGGGGCAGGTTTCATTCGGCAGCTCTGGGGTGGGCAGGAGGGTGGGCTACTGTTTGTTTTTCTTTGCAGGGGAGGGGGACAGGAGAGTGTGGGGTGGTTAGTTTAAGAGAACTTTTCTCATAGGTTTGTTTTTTGGGGGAAGGGGGAGGTTCACACACAAATACATACACTAAACTTGCACAATCTCGAATGCACCAAAATAGCCCTCCCCAGACCACAAAACAAATTGGAGTGCAAATTTGGTTAGGCACTCCCCTATTTGGCTACATAACACGCACAGATGCCAGGGACAGACCACATGTAGCACAAACAATTTTAATTTCCCAGGTTTTGGGGGGTTATTTGATTTAAAGGGGTGGGATTGGGTTTTTTGGGGTGGGGGGTTCCCACAGAAATAGACAAGTTTTCTGATCTGCAGGGTAGGTGAGGGGGGGAGAGTTGGAGTGGGGACAGGGGAGGGAAGGGGGAGGAGGATGAGTGAGGTAAATGAGCAAGGGGGAGGGAGGGAAAAGAACTTGACTCTGACTCTGCCACTGCAATGCATGGCAGGGTACCACTAGTATTGTATAAAATCAATTTCTAGCTAAACACGAATGGTAAAACTTTATTTTTTAACCTAGCCTTTAGTCAAATCATTACTCTGAAAAACATTTATGGTGCATGAATTAATTGCAAACCTGGATGTCAACAGCTTTAAAATAATGGTGTCATTGTACATAAAGTAACTATTGATACTGAACATTTAAGTGTGCTGTTTGATTTCAGCATTTTATTTCCATTAAGCTGAAGTAACTTTCCATAGTACTATTCACATTTCTAATCTGCCTTTTACAAAAATAAAAAGCTCAAGGTTGAATACAAGTCAGCTCAACATACTGAGAGAAAGCAAATCTAAAATACAGGTCTCCTAAATAGATTTAATGTTGTGGTCTAAAGATACCTTAGATTCAGTACAATTACACACTCAGAACTTTCCAAATCTGTCCTGTTACCACAGTTGCAGGTAGACCTAGCCCATTATTGCATATTCATTGTAGACCTGTTTGTGATTTTGGGTGGATCTTCATCCGGTGGCAGATGACCACACCCATGGGGGAAGATCCCAAGAGGGGCCACCGGTCAGGCTCCGAGTTGGGAGACACACTAGATCTTTTATTAAACTGTATAGTGGACCACCAGAGGTGGCAGTAGTGAGCTGGAAGAGCCCAGCTGGGCTATAGTCCCTCAGGCACTGGAACAGTGATCCCAGGATGGCTGAGCTGTAGAGAAACTGAATATAGTGAGTAGGCAGAGTTCAGGAACAGAACCTTGATGGTAACACTCATACAATAGTCTCTTGAAGCAGCCCAGGAGCTGGAAGGAAGTAGGCCATCAAGGAGAGAGTACCTGGTTCCAGGGAAAGCTCAGATGGTAACTCCCTGTTGTAGGCAGCAGTTACTTCCTGGCAGAAGTTGTATTCAGTAGCAGGTCTGGGAACATGGGCCCTCAAGGAGCAAGTACCGGTTCCAGACTGTGACCTGAAAAGCAAAAGCAAGGACCCCAAGGAGCAGGTACCCCTGGTAAAGTCAGATGAGGCAGAGTAGTAAGGTATGCAGAGAGCAAATGCCTGGAGGAAGCTAAGTAAACCTTTGCTAACTCGAATAGCTAGCAAAACAAAAGACCTTAAGTATCCAGTGAGGATGTCATCTCAGGGGGGGACACCCTGGAGGTTCGCACCACAGCTGGTACTTGAGTTGGGGCTGCATGTGCACCCTTAGGCTTCAGGAGAACATGGTGGAAGGCAGCGTCTAGCCGGTCCAGGGACTCAGGAGGAGGTCGGCAAGATGATGCCGTGGCAGCCAAACTTCTATCAACCAAAGAGGGAGTCGAAAGAGGTAAGGTGGGTGTAGTGGCGAGGTCGGGCAGTGACGGTCGCAGCAACCTGAAAACCCAAATGACTAATCTTTGGCACAGGTTTGGGAAGCCCTGACCCAAATTCACTTTTTTTTAAGTGAAATTACCTAAATGTCTAAGACTTTCTTAAACTAAGTTCTTCTTATTCAGATGTGGCATCTGACAAGCAGTATACTGGGGCTCCCACTATTTCTAATGGAGCTATTAACTATTGCTAATTACATATGCACTGCAACATGGCAAATAAAATCCTAAATCTGCCAGACAGAAAACCTTGTCCAAATAAGGCTAAAATAAGAAGCATGTGATCTAAACTTTCCAAATTAGATACTAAATTGGTTAGGAGCAAGTGGTGTTGGACTAGACAGCTCATTTTGTATTTTTCTCTGGAGTCTTCTGCTAGAACACTGAGCCATCTAGGCTTCAGCTTCCATAACTCTCCTCTCCAGCAGCAGAGGGTCAGAAGGCATGTGCAAAACATTCCTATAAATTTTCAACAGATTTCTGTTATGTGGCATTAGTTGAAAACAAGCATCAAGGTATATAAGTTATTTAATTGTGGTCTCTGAAAATCACTGATAGACCAATAAAGGAATTTAATGTGAACATCCCTACTCCCTCAAATTTTCATTTTTTAAAAACTGAATAAAATTAAGATGCAGACAGTCCAGCAGTTGGGGGATGCTATCCAGTCTTTTGCACAGTGCCACATATGATATTCCAGTTGGGGTGAGGTGGTGTGTGAACACAGTACAGAAAGCTTGTAGCCCTCAGAACAAGTCTAACTGAAGGTTAGGTGGCTGGGGATCAGGCCACATGGTGGCTGGAGGGAGGGATTTGACCAGGAGTGAAAGCAGATGTGCTGAGGGAGGGCAATAAGTAACCTCAAGGGCACTTGCAGGGAGGGGTAGCCTGGGGTGGAGGTGGTGAGGGGCAGGATGTAACAAGGCTGAACAGCTGGGAGGGCTTGCTGTGCTGGGGGTAGAGCAATTCAGAGGTCTTGAGTTCCTGTGGGGGATATTATCATAACATTCTTGCCTTTCAACTTTTCTTTGCAGTTCCTTCCCCTTTCCCAATCTTCCACTACTGGCTCATATTGAGCCTTTCTGCCACTCTTGTATACCTCGACCCAGTTCCCGTCTTATTCTCCCTATGACTCAATTTATCACCCCCACATCTGGATCATCAATATGGCAGTGGCATAATCCCCCTTGTCATGGGGTTGGCAGTTTTTTTGTTTTGTTGTGGCAGGTACTTAACACAGATCGGTCTTCCTTACACTGAAACATTAACTCAAATGAACTAGTAGAATTTGTGAGCCTGTATCGGAGGGGTTTGATTAAAAACTAAGAACCTGGATACACAAGTCAAGGCCAACCATGAAACTCATGAAAGTAGTCCACTGATTTAAAGCGCTCCTTCATAAAAACCATATTGTACCCATTGGCTATTGGAGACCTTGTCCATTGTAGTCCTGAGAGCAGGAAAACTTCATAATCCTGAAATCAGCCATTCTTCTGTCACAGTAAGCTTAAAGTCAGTTTCATGCAACAAGTAAATTGTGAAATTGAGAAATATTAACTGTATACTTGGTGCTCAAACATCACATACTATGTAAACCATCCCCTCTCCCAGATAGCACATAAAATGAGGCTCTGGCACACAGTTGTGGGTAAGTGCTAGTCTCTTGGAAGTGTTCAGTAAGAGTCAAGATAAGTGGAGTGGACCAAGCCCAGAGGTAAGGGCTGCATGCCCACTGTTGGATAAGGAAATATTAATTCTCACTTCCTCTGTAACCTCCTTTGACTGCTCCATATCTCTTGACCCAGGTTAGGCCCCCCTTATTTGTGGGAAGAAATACTACTTTAGCCTTGGGCCTTTTTAAGGGAAAAGCCCCTGCAGAGCCCTCTTGCAGGGGAAAGGTTGCTCTAGGCTCACAAGCATTTTGGTGGCTCTCCCAAAACACAAACAGCATTATGCAGTCTTCAGTTCTATTCCTAGTGGATACTTCTCACCTCATCCTTTAAAGCTCATGTTATCTGTAGAACCCACTAGAAATTCCCTTCATAAACTTCATAGGCTTACATAATTTTCCCATTCATTATGCCATCTAGTGCTTGTTACTCCTGGGGGGGAATTCTGCAAACTTTATATTGGTCAAAATAAATTAATACAGAAAAGTTACTCATGTAAATTGTTAACATGTAATTACTTACAGTGAATTTCTAGGGGAATTCTACATTTAAATGTCCTTTCCACTCACACTCCCTGGCCACTTTGCCCTCTCAGGCCCCCAACTCCACCTGCCAGTATCTTTCCCCTCCACATCTCAGCCCAACCCCTTCCACTCTATCACCACTCCCAGTTTGTCTCCATTCTCTCTCTCGTGCACATACACCCTCACACAGGCTCTCAATCTCTCATGCACCCCTTCACACAGGCTCTCACATACACAATCCTTTCTCACAGGCTAGCACCCTTATATACACACGACCCTCTCTTTACACACACTCCAATCTCCTCATAGGCTCCCTCACACACCCCCTGCTCACTCTCATACACACACCTCTACATATTCACTATCACTGGGGCCTTCATCTTTGCCACAAATGGCACTCACTCTGTTCACAGCATGCCAGGTTCTCCTTTGGCAATTCTGTGCAAATTCTGCAGTAGTGCAGAATTCCCATGACTAAAAGCTTGTGTATAGTAACTACAAACCTTAGTGTTTTCCCACCAAAAAGTTGCCATGTACAAGGTCTCAGGAACCAGTCAAAGGCCTCCCCATCCAGACTTTTTCCAGGCATTACTCTAGGGAATTTGGTAGAGGGCATCACACTTTTGTCTTAACTTTTTTTTTAAAGATTGTTAAATATGTAACCTCTATTCACCAGTTAGGGCATACAGTGTATTCAGACCCTTTACTCTTCTATACTGTTACATTATAGCCTTATTCTAAAACAGGTAATATGCATTGTTTCCCTCAGTCTAAACATAATACCCCTTAATGACAAAGTGAAAATCAGGTTTATAGAAATTTGTACAACTTATATAATTTTCAGTTTAAGTATTCAGACCCTTTGCTATTGCACTCAAAGCTGAGCTCAAGTGCATCCTGCTTCCATTGATCATCCTTGATTTTTCCAACTTGATTAGTCTAGTCTGCCTGTGAAATTCAATTGATTAGATTTTGAAAGGCACTCACCTTTCTACAGTATATAAGGTCCCACAGTGGTTGGTGCACATCAAAGTGAAGTCAAATGCATTGTCCATAGACCTCGGACAGGATTGAGGCTCAGATCTAGGAAATGTTACAAAGCTTTCTGCAATATTTAAAGGTCCTGAAGAACACAGTGGCCTTAATCCTAAATGGAAGTTCAGAACCAGCAGGACTCTTCCTAGAGTTGGCTGCCTGCCAAAACTGAGCAATCGGGGAAGAAGGGCCTTGGTCAGGAAGATGACAACTTGATGGTCACTGATAGCTCCAGAGATCTGCTGTGCAGGCAGGAGAACCTTCCAGAAGATTTAGTTCAGGACAACTATCTCTGCAGCATTCCACCCATCAGGCCTTTATGGTAGTGGGCAGACAGAAGCCACTCTTCAGTAAAAGGCACATGACAGCCTGCTTAGAGTTCACCAAAAGGCACTTAAAGGACTCTCAGAGCATGGGAAACAAGATTCTCTGGTCTGACTGAAAACAAGATTGAACTCTCTGGCCTGAATGCCAAAGAGGAAGCCAGGCATTGCTAATCACCTAACAAATACCACCTGTAAAATGAAGCATGGTGGCAGAATCATGCTGTGTTTTGCAGCTACAGGAACTGGGAGAAAGTCAGGATCGAGGGAAAGATGAACAGAACAAAGAGAACCTTGATGAAAACGTGCTCTGAACCTTGGACTAGGGTGACTATTCACCTTTCAAAGGGCAGTGACCCTAAGCACACAGCAAGGACAATGCAGGAGTGGCCTTGGTACAAGCCTGAATGTCCTTGAGTGGTTCAGACTTAACCAGATGAAAATAGCTGTGCATTGATGCTCCCTATCCAACCTAATAGCTTGAGAGGATCTGTGGAGAAGAGTGGGAGGAATTCCCTCAAATCCGGATGTGCTGAGACTGTAGCATCCTACCCAAGACTTGAGGCTGTAATTGCTGTAAAGGGTCTGAATACTTTAAACATATTTCAGGGTTTTTATTTACACAAATTTCTAAACCAGATTTTTGCTTTCATTATGGGGTATTGTGTATAGATCAAGGATGGAAAAAATCCATATCTATTTTAGAGTAAGTCTGTGTAACCCTTACTTGATTAAGTCCCAAGGGCACCCAATTTTGTATCTTCTGGGGCTGCTTTGGCTAACCATTCATTCCCATGCTGGCTCTTAATCCCTGCAGGCAGGGGACTTTATATGGTGGTGGGAAACTCTCACTTATGGCCCAGACAGTGAAAGAAGGTCACAAGTGTGTGAGCTGTACTTTAGTTGCTTCTCAAGAAGTGAGGCTCCAAGAATTAGAACCAGTTCTGGGTATCTAATTTCATGAATCAGTTAACTTTATAAGTCCATTTGTCCTAAATTGGTGTTCATGCTGTCAAAGATGCTTGCCACACTCGGGCTGTGAATTGGCTCACTGGTCTTCAGCCCCTGTCCTTTAGTACAGCCAGGAAGGATGACATTCCCAAAGAAGCAGGGTGAATTCAGTGCCTTCCTAATAGAACTCTCCTCTAGCCTTCACAATCTCCCACAGCAGGATCCATCACTGGTACTTGCCTACATAGGGTTTCAAAAAGGCTCTCATAGGTCTTTGGTCTCCTGGTGAGAACCCTAAAGTATCAGGCTCAACAATCTCTCTGTAACTTATGAGAAGGACCCTCAGGCAGGGAGTGCATGATGAGAGAGCCCCTCTGAAAGCAAACTCCTTAGGGCAAGGCTAGGAGGCCCCACCAGAGTGTGGGGGGAAAAATACATCTTTGCAGCTGCTCTTTCTAACTGAACCCCAGAATCCTAAAAGTGCTGAGCTAAATAGCATTGAGTCACCCAATCCAAAGCCTCCTGGTGGGATGGCTGGATCCTAATAAGTGTGGCATCTAATGGCCAGACCCAGTCAGGGTGCCACAGCTATAGTGTAACAATGTGGAACAGAAGGTCTGAATACTTCCTGAATGTACTATTGGAATTAGTGAATAGAAAACCCCACAATTTCTGGGTCACTTCTTAGGAACATTTTTCAAGGCCTTTAAGCTAACAAATATTTGGTACCTCCTAGTTATAAAACACCGCATAATCACAAGCCTGGTGGTTATCTGAAAAAATGTAATGGGATGCTTGATGCACACGAACAATTGGATGGATGGTACACCGTGTAGTGAGCCATACAGAATAACTAGAATGTTAGCTGGCACGGTACTCTTTACAATAAGCTTAGGCTGGGCAAATCTTAAATTGGGTCTGTAATTTTGGACTTCAGGAGTAGGGTTTTTAATACTGGTTTTAGATTCTGGCAATACTCCAAAACAAGCATTGGTAGTAATATCTACCAAACTCTTCACAAAGGTATCTTAATACCCACAGCAACCAAAATGGGCTTGAATCAAAGGCACATCCTCTGGACTGCAGTGAAGATAGCACAGAGCTCCTGTCTGATTTAATATCAGACCAAAACTGGCCACCTTCTTATTCCTAACAGAATATTCACATCCTTTCGGTCTTGTACAATTAAATTTAATTTTTTTTTCAGTACAATAGATCACTAGTGATCTATCCTCAAATTATCCTTTAACTGTTCCAGACTCTCTTTAAAATGGTATACAAACTTAAACTAGCCAAAGACTTTAATCTCTGCCCCACACCCCTTCTGTTCCCAAAATTCTCTGAGCTACTCTGGGACGGGGATGAGGGTCACTTGCCCTCAGTTTCTCACCTTGACTCTAGTGATTAGGCAGACATTGAACTAACATGTTAACATATCCACTGTATAGGTCAACAAAATAAATCTGCAAACATCTGTTTCCAAACCTTTTTACCAAAGGTTTAAAAAAAAAAGTGAGACTCGCGTTGCTCAATTTAATGTCGTTCTTAATCTGCTGTAAGTATTCATAACCCCACAAACATGCTTCACTCTAATTCTTTTCAGGTTTTTCAGGTCAGAATTGTAATTGGAGGAAACTGTCTTAGTCCCATGATTTAAAATTGAAGAGGGTGCACTGCACTACAATTTGTCACTTAACTCATATTAAATGATTTTTAAATTGCTAGTTTAACCCCTTTTTACTCTTCTTTCCACCAGATGAAGCATGTCATGGTGACACAGGTGCCTGGCAGTGTGACAATGGGAATTGCATTTCTAGTTACTGGAAGTGTGATGGTATCTGTGACTGCATGGATGGTTCTGATGAGAGGGACTGTGGTATGTACTCCTGACACATGTCAGAATAACTACTTTTTATGTAATGCAAATATTTCAAATGGTTGCCTTTCTTCAAAAAAAAATATGAAACTGCACATCTGTCTTGTAAAATGCTGTTGACTTTTTAAGTCATCTTAACTTTTATTTTTCCTTTTAACTTATCTATGTGCATGCCTTATATAAAACTAGAATTTGCCATAGCAAGGGAAGCTGTAGTATATTTTTTAAGATTAGATAAAACAAGGTTTCAACTATACTAGGTCTCAAAGAGGGGGTTAAAGTTTCTGAAGCTCCAGTGATTATTCATGATCAAATTGGTATAAAGTAGGCCTAAATGTTGTGCCTGTTTAACTATTCTGAAAAATCACATTTTTCTTGCCCTTGTGCCCTGGATCTAAACTCATCAGTTACCTTCCTATGAAGTAGAACTAGTTTATTTTGCACTTGTATGTAAATCTTGAATTTTAAATCTACTTTAATTCATTGTACAATTGTAACCTGATACTGACAATACTACACTCCAGCTGAGATCTAATGGTGTAGTTAATCATGAATCACTGGCTGATACTGCTTGGTGCCTGGACGATGCAATGAAGGTGGCATTTTGGGGTAGGGTTTCCTAGCCTTACTTCTGTCTTAAACATCACAATTCTAGTACAGATTAAGAACAGTGAGAATTGGCCACAACCTCCTCGCTTGGGGAGGGTGTGATGGTGGCTGCAATTTCCAGCAATGGCTTCCACAAGTTCAATCTGACATAGCACATCCAGATTCAAGGGTCTAGAGCCTATTGATATGATCTGCACAGTACACGACTAGGATATGGCAAGGTATTGAACTTCTCCTAATACCTTTTAAAGGAACTTGAAGAGTTTCATGTTCTATTCTGCACATAAGCTGTAGATTTTTTCCAAGAGAAGGGACTTTGCTTAAAGTTTTTTTTTTTTTTTATAGAAACCAAGGATTTCCAATAGTAACTGGTGCCAAAACCTGAGATTTGGCAGGGTAGTATCAAAGGTGTGAGGGGATTCCTCACCACACTATTCATGGCAAATGGATAGTTTCACCATACTTGCCAAAACTAATTCAGGTGGAATAGCACCACATGACTATCTTGATCTTGGCAACACTTTTACCATAGTTCTGTTACCTTTTTGTGGTCAGATGTTTTGTTAAATGCAACAGGTCTCCTCTAGATAAAGGGGGCAGACTGTTACTGTAGTGACCAGATGAACATCTTCTCAGTCATATCTAGGAACTTCTATTTCCATTTACTCTGATTTTGTTTGGGGTTTTTTTTGGGGGGAGGGGATGAGTTGGTATGTGCACATTCTCCTCTCAGTACTCTCTCATGCCTATGCTTATACTCCAACATAGTCTCTCCAAACCTGCCAGTAGCCTTTTTCTGGCCACATCTTGCCAGTGTTAGCACAAATGACTACTTCCAGGGCCTGCATGGGCTACTTCAGCAGCACCACCCAGAATTGTCCAGTGTTTGTCTGGCAGGAGCATAGTTAGTTCTGGGTACATGTGGCCTCTGGCTAGAGACCCTGTGGGGCTGCGAGCACTCCCCCCCCCCCCCCCCCTGCAGTCAGACTGAAGAATAGGCATGTTTGTGCCCCTCCCAGCCTATAATCTCAGGGGCTGATAACAATAGTGTTCCCAGCTTACTGCACAGGTTTACACATGGCTGGATGCACATCTTGGACATGCTAGACTCACTCAATGCGATAAGGAGATTGGGCAAATATCTTGGATGTGCTAGACAAATGCATAGCCAATAGCACTCATCTACATAGAATTTAGATTGATAAAGCTATTACTCATTACCCCCATGCACAAAATTACTGGGCGCCCAACATGCATTTGTTTTATTGTAGCAAAATACCAGCTCTAGAGTTGCTATCTAAGTCAGAGGCTCATTACAAATTCAAAAATGCTATCTTCTGTGGTTCCTCTTCTCCTACATAGTATTGTTGCAATACTTAAATCTACTGCTTGTGGGGTTTAATAATAAAGGTTTGAAAAAATCTGGATGCCCTTGCTACTGGGTGAAATTGACATGAAGCAGGAAAAACACTCTTATTGAACACCTGTTGCAATAGTGGGTGCCTGATGCATTAGAGTACTAGGGATACATAAGAACATAAAATGCCATACTGGGTCAGACCAAGGGTCCATCAAGCCCAGCATCCTGTTTCCAACAGTGGCCAATCCAGGCCATAAGAACCTGGCAAGTACCCAAAAACTAAGTCTATTCCATGTAACCATTGCTAATGGCAGTGGCTATTCTCTAAGTGAACTTAATAGCAGGTAATGGACTTCTCCTCCAAGAACTTATCCAATCCTTTTTTAAACACAGCTATACTAACTGCACTAACCACATCCTCTGGCAACAAATTCCAGAGTTTAATTGTGCATTGAGTAAAAAAGAACTTTCTCTGATTAGTTTTAAATGTGCCCCATGCTAACTTCATGGAGTGCCCCCTAGTCTTTCTACTATCCGAAAGAGTAAATAACCAATTCACATCTACCCGTTCTAGACCTCTCATGATTTTAAACACCTCTATCATATCCCCCCTCAGTCGTCTCTTCTCCAAGCTGAAAAGTCCTAACCTCTTTAGTCTTTCCTCATAGGGGAGTTGTTCCATTCCCCTTATCATTTTGGTAACCCTTCTCTGTACCTTCTCCATCGCAATTATCTTTTTTGACATGCGGCGACCAGAATTGTACACAATATTCAAGGTGCGGTCTCACCATGGAGCAATAGAGGCACTATGACATTTTCCGTTCACCATTCCCTTTCTAATTCCCAACATTGTTTGCTTTTTTGACTGCCGCAGCACACTGTACCGACTATTTCAATCTGTTATCCACTATGACACCTAGATCTTTCTTGGGTTGTAGCACCTAATATGGAACCCAACATTGTGTAATTATAGCATGGGTTATTTTTCCCTATATGCATCACCTTGCACTTATCCACATTAAACTTCATCTGCCATTTGGATGCCCAATTTTCCAGTCTCACAAGGTCTTCCTGCAGTTTATCACAATCTGCTTGTGATTTAACTACTCTGAACAATTTTGTCATCTGCAAATTTGATTATCTCACTCGTCTTATTTCTTTCCAGATCATTTATAAATATATTGAAAAGTAAGGGTCCCAATACAGATCCCTGAGGCACTCCACTGTCCACTCCCTTCCACTGAGAAAATTGCCCATTTAATCCTACTCTCTGTTTCCTGTCTTTTAGCCAGATTGCAATCCACGAAAGGACATCGCCACCTATCCCATGACTTTTTACTTTTCCTAGAAGCCTCTCATGAGGAACTTTGTCAAACGCCTTCTGAAAATCCAAGTATACTATATCTACTGGTTCACCTTTATCCACATGTTTATTAACTCCTTCAAAAAAGTGAAGCAGATTTGTGAGGCAAGACTTGCCCTGGGTAAAGCCATGCTGACTTTGTTCCATTAAACCATGTCTTTCTATATATTCTGTGATTTTGATGTTTAGAACACTTTCCACTATTTTTCCTGGCACTGAAGTCAGGCTAACCAGTCTGTAGTTTCCCGGATCGCCCCTGGAGCCCTTTTTAAATATTGGGGTTACATTTGCTATCCTCCAGTCTTCAGGTACAATGGATGATTTTAATAAGTTACAAATTTTTACTAATAGGTCTGAAACTTCATTTTTTAGTTCCTTCAGAACTCTGGGGTGTATACCATCCAGTCCAGGTGATTTACTACTCTTCAGTTTGTCAATCAGGCCTACCACATCTAGGTTCACCGTGATTTGATTCAGTCCATCTGAATCATTACCCATGAAAACCTTCTCCATTACGGGTACCTCCCCAACATCCTCTTCAGTAAACACCGAAGCAAAGAAATCATTTAATCTTTCCGCGATGGCCTTATCTTTAAGTGCCCCTTTAACCCCTCTATCATCTAATGGTCCAACTGACTCCCTCACAGGCTTTCTGCTTCGGATATATTTAAAGCTTTTACTGTGAGTTTTTGCCTCTACAGCCAACTTCTTTTCAAATTCTTTTAGCCTGTCTTATCAATGTCTTACATAATTATTCCTTAACAGCAGCTCATTAAAATATTGCATCGGGTGCCCAGAAGACATGGCTGGGAGCACATTTGGAAAACAGGAGCTCAGTACAAGTGCCCATTTTTTTTAACATGCATCTTATTGCATCAGCCTCAGGGTGATTGAATCTAAAGTTCCCAGGTATGGAGAGCAGAGAAATGTTCATTTATGTATTTTAATATCTTTAATCTTGAGTATTCATCTGCTGCTCTGAAATATTTTGGTGGTAGGGGATTTTTAAAATGTGTAACTAGAATGTTCATCTGCTTATTTGAAATATATTGGTGGATTTTTTTAATATTGTATTTGAGGAATAGTGGTGGCTTTTCCATTGTTGCACAGCATACAGTACCTGGTTTCCAGTAGTTTTTTTTTCTCTGGCTTTTGTTTCTTATGGTCTCTTCTGTACTTGAGGGTCTGTCCTGCATGTCTAAACTGTTTTCAGTTTATTTCCCTGGAATTTGTTATAATGAAAACTTAAGTAGAAAAGCTACTTTCTACTCAGTTTTCAGACCAAAAAATAGTGATAAAAGTCCCTGTACATGTGACAGAGGTGAGATATTGGGGCCAGTGCATCCATTAGGTGAATTTAGGCAGTCACCTATGGTACTGAAGAGCAGCCAGGTAGTATCATGAGCAGAGCTGCTCAAGGCAAAGAGTAGATTAGTCAGGCTGCGAGCAGCATACAGTGAGAGGGGTTGAGCATGAAACTGGCAGGGGGGGGGGGGGGGGGGGGGCGGCAGCACAAGGCAGAAGCTGCCTAGGTACCTACTACCCTTGCACGAACCCTGAGCTATCTTGCTAGCATGTAGATAACTACAGCAACCTTTTTTTTTTTTTTTTTTTCCTAATAGGTGTATTAGGGCCTGGTGTACCATTTTGAAGTGTTTCCTTCTCACTGGCAGGTGGTTACTGTTTATCTGGCAGTTAATGTGTTCTGGTATGGCAGGTTTGCTATAGGATAATACTTGTGTATTATCCTATAGCAAACCTGCCATATCCTATAGTTCAATTAGTGTTTAGAGGTGTGCTGATGCATTGCTGTTAGTGAGGTGATACCAGAACTTGAATGGTAAGGGAAGTATCCTAGTTCTGCTTGGTACCCTCTGAGGGAGCTTCTGTTGAATGCAGGATATTGTAGAACTTGAGGTGTAGGGTTTGGGATTCTGTCCTATCCTGAAGAGGCTTCAGACCTCTTACAGAGAGCTTTTGCTTGCTGTTGAATGACATTTTTATTTTTTTTTATTAATGGCAGAAACTGTAGAGTTCTAAAGTTGGGGGGGGGGGGGGGGAAGTCCTGTTGATGCACCACCAATGTACTTGCCCAGCACCTTGCAACAATAGCACATTTTGGTCGCATTTTTATTCAGTAAGGGGTAATGTGTCAAACACGCATCCAACCCCCCCCAAAAACTAATAGCGCCCACAATATGCAAATGCATGTTGATGGCCCTATTAGTTATTCCCGCACAATTCAGTAAGTAATGTGCAGCCAAGCCACACATTTTACTTTCATAAACTAGCAGCTACCCAAAGGTAGGCATTAATTTCTGCTGACACTGGGAAAGTACACAAACTGCTTTTCTGAACACCCTCCGACTTAATATAGCAATATTAAGTCTGAGGCCCCAAAATTAAACTTAAATCAGATCGTGGGATGAAAACTGGACGCTCAATTTTGCCGGCGTCTGGTTTCCGAACCTGTGGCTGTCGGTGGGCTTGAGAACTGCCGGCAAAATTGAGTGTCAGCTGTCAAACTCGCTAACAGCTGCCGCTCCTATCAAGAGGCGTTAGGGACACTAGTGTCCCTAGCGCCTCTTTACCGTGGGCCCTAATTTTAAAATTTTTTTTTACTGAATCACACTCACCAGAGTAGCCTGTATGCATGCTGGGAGAGCAGGCACTCGCCCGCTCTCCCATGACTTTTACTGTATCGGCCTGTATGTGACTCCGAACTGGGGTCAAACTAGTTTCCTTCTTATAGGTCACATAGGATGGCTGCATGGGAATCAGAAAATAAAATATAATACTTATAAGTATAGAAACATATAAATGACGGCAGAAGAAGACCAAATGGCCCATCCAGTCTGCCCAGCAAGCTTCACACACTTTTTCTCTCATACTTATCTGTTTCTCTTAGCTCTTGGTTCTATTTCCTTTCCACCCCCACCATTAATGTAGAAAGCAGTGATGGAGCTGCATCCAAGTGAATATCTAGCTGATAAGTTAGGGGTAGTGGGGGTAGTAACCGCTGCAATAAGCAAGCTACACCCATGCTTATTTGTTTTACTCAGACTGTTATACAGCCCTTATTGGTTGTTTATCTTCTCCCCTGCCGTTGAAGCAGGGAGCTATGCTGGATATGCTTGAAGTATCAGTTTATTCTTCTCCCATGCTGTTCAAGCAGAGAGCCATGTTGGATATGCATCGAAAGTGAAGTATCAGGCTTATTTGGTTTGGGGTAGTAACCGCCGTAACAAGCCAGCTACTCCCCCCTTTGTGAGTGCAGATCCTCTATTCCACATTTCCTCTTGCTGTTGAAGCTAGAACGATGTTGGAGTCACAGTAAGCATGTGTACATTTATTGAATAAGGGTATTGTCTCCAGGCAGTAGCCATCATTCTGGTGAGTCACCCACTCTTCATTGGCGGCCTCTTGACTTTATGGATCCACAGTGTTTATCCCACGCCCCTTTGAAGTCCTTCACAGTTCTGGTCTTCACCACATCCTCCGGAAGGGCATTCCAGGCATCCACCACCCTCTCCGTGAAGAAATACTTCCTAACATTGGTTCTGAATCTTCCTCCCTGGAGCTTCAAATCGTGACCCCTGGTTCTGCTGATTTTTTTTTTTCCTACGGAAAAGGTTTGTCATTGTCTTTGGATCATTAAAACCTTTCAAGTATCTGAAAGTCTGTATCATATCGCCTCTGCTCCTCCTTTCCTCCAGGGTGTACATATTTAGATTCTTCAATCTCTCCTCGTACGTCATCCGATGAAGATCCTCCACCTTCCTGGTCGCCCTTCTCTGTACCGCTTCCATCTGCTTACAGGACTGCTTTGCTGCTTGGGGCAGAGAAAGCTTCTCATTGGGAGTTATCAAAATCTTCAAGGGGAGGGCTTATGGGTCTGTTCCAGATCTTCTTAGGTACCTTGCAATGCATCTGCCTGGAGCCCTGAATTCCTTTAGAACTTGAGTCTGTACCAAATCCAGAGTTCCCAAGTATGGGGACACTTTATGATGGGGGAAGTAGGGAAGCAACTGCTTCTAGGCCCAAAAAGGATCAGGTTAGTCCAGAGAATAACACAAGATTCTGAAACTGAGCAAAAGTTTACTGAAATGTGCAAAAGCTAATCTCCTGAAACTAATCAAATCTGAATTGCTCTTTAGAAAAAGACCAAGTTTCTTGAATCTTTGGCACCCCTTGCCTCTACCTGCCTTACACATAGGGGTGGAGGCACTTCTGTGGTTTTTCTCTCTCCCTGAGTACCTGTGTTGTGGGTTTTTAAGGGCTGCCTAGGCCTTGTATATCCTGAACTTCTGGCAATGGAGGATTCCCAAAGTTGAATGATAGGACGAGTTGGTCCTTGTTCAGGGAGTTGGCTTCTACTCATCCCAACTACATCCAAAATCCCTTACTGACACTAGCAAATTCTTCCTCTAACAAAATAGCACAAACAAGCTTGCAATTTACAAAGATTCATGTCTCTTCTACCACATTTAATCCTATTCCACTCCGTTTTATTCTTAATCCCATTCTTAATCTTTTTTCACCTTTAGTGGTCACTAGCCTTGAAACTGGAAACCTTCCCCTCCCTCAAATCTGCCATTTGTCCTGTACTTCATAAAAACAAATTAATACATTTAATCCTGATCTCCCATCTGAGGCCAGTCTAACACTAAATAAAATTGAGAAAGAAGTCCATTTCCAACTCATCTTTTCTGGATAGGTTTTTTGTTTTTGGATGTAAAACAACCTGGATAATGTAAAGGCTTCAGCATTAAAACTGCAGAGATAGCCTTGCAATCTGATAATCTCAATTTAGATAAACAATACTCATCTCTTTAGACATGAGTACTGCTTCTGATCACAAACTACTTTTAAATAGTCCATGATATAGGAGTCAGATCAGGTACTTTGAAGTCTTTCCTAGATGAAAGATCCTATCAAGTTGTCTGGAATAATATTACCTCTAGCTCCAGACCTCTCAGTTGCAGAGTCCCTCCCCCTGGCTCTCACCCACATATTCAATAGTTACCTTGCTCTCTGTTAGCTACTTTAAGAAAAGTCTAACCTTTGAATTTATACACTAATATTCAAGCAGTAGCTTCCATCAATTTAAATACACCTAACCCTTTAACTGATTTCAGTAACTATCTCATAGAAATTTCTCACTGCTTAAAAGCTCAGTTAATCAGAGAAAGTCTAAATCTTTTTTTTTTTTTTTTTTTTTCTACCCCAAAAGCTATCCTGATCAACCACCTTATCCAGTTATGGAAGGCATTTCAATACTGGTCAATGAAGTCTCTAACTTTAGGTATTAGGATAGATAGTGATTTACCATTCAAATTACACATCTCATAAGATTCAATCCTTCATTTTTATTTGTGGATTACATCCTTTTGCTGCTAATGACCTTAAAACCATTGTATATCTTAGTCCTCAGTAAACTTGATTATTGTAAAACACTTTCCATGGTCTTACCAAACATTATTTCCTTCATTACTCTTACCATTTTTTAGGTTAAATTTTTAGCTTATTCATGCACATAATTTTTATATTGTCTTTTCAGTAGCATTCTGTACAGTTTTAATTGCCTAAGATATTTAAATTTCTATGCTTTTATTGTAAATTGCCTTGATTTACTGGAGTAAGAAATGGCAAGTTAATTAGGTTGAGTCACTGTCTGGGAAGAATGTCTGTCAGAGGGAGCAAGACTGTGCTAGGACTATATAGTTAACAGGGATATTGGGAACAACTGCACTGCTGAGTGTAGCAATGGATCTGCTGGATGCTACTCTCCCCCCTGTGAGCAGATATAGATTGGGGAAAAAAAACCTTTCAATTAAAACCCATCAGAGGACTTGTGTTGCTGCAGAAACCAATAGCTACAGGATTAACCACTGAAGCTCCCCCCACCATGACCTAGCTGAAACAAGAAGGCCAATTAATTGTGGGATCTTATTTACATGAGGATCTCCTGGGTTAGGTAGAAGTCTGAGGCTGAAAATATCCATGCAGCTGGAATATATTGGCCTCCCATCAGAGAGGTTAAGTATTCAGATGGAGGGGGCCTACAGTGAAATAGCCACTTCAGGGCTGACTGCTGCAGTCTCTAGGCAAATGGACTTGAGACTAATGTTTAGAATTTCCTTCAGGAAGAGAAGAGACTCTCTTCCTTATTCTCCCTTCTCTGGATGGCTGCAGCAGCCCAGCCTATTTCAGACTTCTGCTTGAGTTGGTCAGCTAAATACTGCTCCTATGTTGGGCTGGGCAAAGTAAACCCTTGTTGCCTGGGACTGATGGCAAGATTGTGCTCACATCTGCCCCCCTAGTGAGGGAAGTGGGGACTTTGGAGCCGTCTCCTACCTCAATATTAACTGAAGTTCTCTACACGTTATCCCAACTTCAAGGGCCCCAAGAGATGGTATAAATACCCATAGACTGTGACTGGGGAATTAGTTTCCTGTACTCAGGGGGGACTGGTTTAAGGAAACAATTTCAATTGTAGTCTGCACAATTATCTAGTATATAAAACTGCATGCAGGGGTCTTGTTTGTGCTGGAGAGTCTTGGCTCATTACTCAGGTAACTCCTTCTTAATACTCGCTACTATATACCACGGGGGGGGCCACAAAAAATGTGTAGTTCTTGGGGTAGGAAAAAAATCCTCCAAAGCTGGCAAAAATGGATGTCTTAACAGAGAATCCTACATTTTTCTCTCCCAGGAGTGAAGACTCAATAGATCTCAAATTGATCTAACTGAATTCAAATGTCTCTGGAATTCAATGATATAAAGGAACACCGATCTCAATGTCTCTCTTGGGACAGGATCAGGGCAGCAAAATTGTTCTTGGCTCTAACAAGTTCACCAAACCTGTCCTGGGGGACCTCTGCTAGTCTGGTTTTCAGGATATCCACAGGTTTGCATGTACTGCCTCTCATGCATATTCACTGTGGATATCCTGAAAACCTGACTGGCTGGGGGCCTTCAGGACTCTTTGCAACCACAGTTCTAACCAGAAAGCCTTTATTCCAAAAATCACTAGAAACTCTGCTGTGGGTTACCACCATTCCTCCATCTTCCAGGGGTTTGCAGAGGAGCAGGTCTTCCCTATCCTGGGCCCCACAGGGAGGTGTTCCCATTGCCTCTTTCCAGGCAACACTCAAGGCTTTTTCTAATCCCAAGGCAGTATAGTCCAGTGAATGGACTGGAAGGGCAGTTCCCAATCTCTTACCAGGAACCCCAGGCAGGGCTTGCCTGAGTCCAGAGTAGGCCCAAAAAATTCAAATCTTAAAACCTGCCTGCATTTGTCTAATGCCAAAACTGAAAATCATTGCTTCCATTCTGAGGGGGAAGCCATCCAAGCTCCCTCAAAGGGAGAAGCACCACTGAAAGGTGGAGATAGTTGGGAGGCACTTATCTGTCCCTAGTTTAAATTAATACCACTGTTAATGAACCCCAGTGGGTCATTATATTTATATCATAAGTTGCCATATTTGCATTAGTGTGTTGCTAGATACCTGTTGGTATTTAACCACATTTTCTTTTTATTCCATCTTCTGTTTTCCTGTTTGCCTTATCTTTTTTCCTAAAACTTATTCACTTTCCTGTGCATAACTACATAATTTGTCTTCCAGTAGGAATCTACTTGAGGTCTGGGGTGAGTTGGGGACAGAGTAGGCATGGGGCTCATCTTCCAGTCTCTATATAGTAATATTCCCCCCCCCACCACCCCATTTGGGTGTACTCACTAGGATAGGGTGGGTTCTTCAGTGCAGACACCTCCCTTGGCGCATTATACTCTAAGGCAGCGCTTCTCAACCGGTGTGTCGCGACACACTAGTGTGTCGCCAAACACCGCCAGGTGTGTCGCATCTCCCGGTGTCCCACTGCCCCATTGTACTTTCCTTCTCCCTTTTTCCAGCCCCCGTGGTCCAATTGAAAGCTTCCTTTCTTCCTACCCCCACTGCCCAATGGGAAGCCTCCTTCATTTTGCCTTCCCCCGCGCAGGCCAATCGGAAGCCTCCTCCCTGCCACCTGCCAGTGGTAGTAGGAAGAAGGGAGGAAGCCTTTGATTGGCCAGTGAGGCAGACATGGCACTGTCCGGGAGTGGGGTGGGAGGAATAGCAGTGTAGGACCCCGACGAAGCAAGGCCGCTACGGGAGCCCATCCCCGTAGCGGTGAAGAGAAAACCCAACCCCGACGGTGCAAGGCCGCTACGGGAGCCCAGCCCCGTAGCGGTGAAGAGAAAACCCAACCCCGACTGTGCAAGGCCGCTACGGGAGCCCAGCCCCGTAGCGGTGAAGAGAAAACCCAACCCCGACGGTGCAAAGGCCGCTACGGGAGCCCAGCCCCGTAGCGGTGAAGAGAAAACCCAACCCCGACGGTGCAAGGCCGCTACGGGAGCCCAGCCCCGTAGCGGTGAAGAGAAAACCCAACCCCGACGGTGCAAGGCCGCTACGGGAGCCCAGCCCCGTAGCGGTGAAGAGGAAAACCCGACCCCTAGCGACGAAGAGGAAACCTGACCTCTGACTGAGGCGCCCATCCCCGTGGCGCCGAAAAAAGAAGGCCCGCCGGATTAAAGCCACGGCGGAACCGGAGCCTATCCCTGCAATGAAGGAAGAAGTTATTTTTGGTGAGAGCTGGTGTGTCTGTGGGTGTGAATGGGGGCCTGGGTGAGAGCTTGTGTCTATGGGTGTGATTGGATGCCTGGGTGAGAGCTTGTGTCTGAGGGTGTGAATGGATGCCTGGGTGAGAGCTTGTGTCTGAGGGTGTGAATGGATGCCTGGGTGAGAGCTTGTGTCTGTGGGTGTGAATGGATGCCTGGGTGAGAGCTTGTGTCTGTGGGTGTGAATGGATGCCTGGGTGAGAGCTTGTGTCTGTGGGTGTGAATGGATGCCTGGGTGAGAGCTTGTCTGTGGGTGTGAATGGGTACTTGGGTGAGAGCTTGTGTGTAGGGGTGTGAATGGAAGCCTGGGTGAGAGCTGGTGTGAATGGGTGTAAGAGCTTTTGTGTGTGAGAGCTTGTATATAAGAGAACATGAGTGTGATTGAGAGAGAAACTGGTCAGGAAGATGACTGGTGTGAAAGAGACCGAGACTGGTCGTGGGGTCTATTTGGGGGTGTGTGTGTGAGTGACTGGTTGTGGGTGCTAAGGAAGAAGATTGAGGACAGAGCTTCAGCAGCCCTTATTGCTTCTGGTTAGTGCTATTGGCCTGGAAGGGAAAGGAGTAGGAGAGTTGCTGGAGAAGGTAAGTAAAGGTGGCTTTTTAAATTTATTTTTCTTGATTGACTGCCATTTTAATTATTGGGTATTATGCGATGTCTGCTGTTTTGAAATATTTTATTGATATTTGGACATGTTTTAATAATTTTTATGAGTATTTAATTGAATATTATTCTGTTCAGCAGCTGCTTTGTAACATTTTTGTTATAACTTTACAATGATTTCTGTGTGGGGCTCTGTAGCAGCTTGGCTTATTCTGTTTTCCCAATAGGAAATGTTTTAGTGTTTAGGGCCTGGTTTAATAGTTGTATTTCTTAGATAGGGTTGTTACTGTTTGCGTGTGTTCCGTAATACAGGTGTAACTTTGTGCAGGTTAGTTTGTGTGCATTATTGCAAATCCTGAGTCTGTTAGGTGCTATATTTCTCTTTCCATTTCTCCAGGTTCGCACTGTATGCAGAGTGGCTTTTTTGGTTTTCCGTTCCAGTTTGTCTCCATATTTATAATTTGTGTTTTTTCTGTACTTGGTGAAGGTCAGTTCTGGGTGTGTGACCAAAGTGAGGTGTTTTACTAGCATGTAGGCATTTGTATCAATCTTATTTGATGTGTTTTCTCAATAGGATATGCATTAGTGGTAAATTACTGTCTTTTCATAAGGAAGGCTATTGTGCCTGGTAGTAAAGGGAGTTTGTTTTGCTTTTACTGAGATGTCATCAGAACCAGAATATCTTTTTTTTGTATGGTGAGTTGTACGGGTTATGCCCTAGATCTGCTCTGCACTCATTGCTGAGGGTTGAGGGGAGTCCTGTGGATGCAGAGTGCATGTTTACACTTAGCCCCGTGATGGTCACATGTTCAGTGTGTCACGCATATGAGAACCATTTGTCAGGTGTGTCCCGGCCAAAAAAAGGTTGAGAACCACTGCTCTAAGGTGTATGCTATTTCCAGTAGTGACTGAGCAGTGCACGAGAGGCTGCATGTTCCCAGATTTCAGGATGTCTATGTGGGAGAAAAGGATTCTCCCAGCTTGTGAAGGCAGAGGACCCCATTGAACAGGACTCAAGAAGCAAAATAATCAACATTCATATGCTATACTTGTTTCTAGTTTGTATTGTCAACATTTTATCTATAGAAACTTACATGAGCCTTGGAACACCCAGTTCTGGACCTGTCTGGGCTTTTTTTTTGACAGATTCCCTTGGGCTATATAGCTTTGCTGTCCCATGGAAGAATCCTAATCTAGAGTAACCTCCATGTTTTCCTAATCCTAGTTAGCATTTGAAGCTGGCCCCTTGTCTATTTATGGATGTACCTGGAAACAGGAGTTACATAAACATTGCAGCCCCTGAGGAATATCTCCTTGGGATTGGTAAAGATTGTACTCATGCTTCACAAAAAATGCAATCTATATAGATCTAGTACACCACTAGAAATCTAGTTTTCAGCCTTGCAGGTACTCTTGAGGGTTGAGCATTTTCTCTGGAGAAATGTTTTTTCACTTCCCATATCCAGGAATATTCCTGTTATATTGAGGGCAGGGGAGCAAATCTTTCCACTTAACATCCCCAGAGCAAGTCAAAGCACACTACCCCTGCAATTGCTTCTGAAAAGACTCCCCTGCCTCGAATTCATTGTTGAATCCCTCCAAAAGGAAGAGATTCATATACATGAGGCTTGTTCTTAATCATGCAGTTTGACGCGTTAAAGCGATGCTAACAAAGGGACCCTTTCAATTAAATTCACAAGCCTTTTTTCCCCTTACAACTGTGGGGACTCTCTGGTCACACACTAGATGGCTCTTGATACCTGCCCTGATGGAATAATATTCCTGTGCAACAATTCCCCTTGAGGCTGGCTGTAAGTGGAAGCTTCTTAAGCCACTAGCCAGGCCGCCTCCCTCAAGTAGATTAGTCAGTGTGGTCAGAGTTGGAACTCTCAATGAGAGCATTTTTTTTGTTTTTCTCCCTGGCTATTAGGCTCACTAACCTAACCAGTGTCTTTCAGAGGATATTCCTTTAGTGCACGCCTGCCTGACAGTCAGTCTATAAGACTTCAACTTTTGACTAGTTAGCTTTTCTTTGACTGCTTGAAACCCTGAGACCACTGAAGGACAAGTCCCAAAGCTGGGGGCTGAAGACTTGGTCTCATCCCCTCCCATAGAGGTAGCAGTGACAGCATTCACTGCTTGAGTTTTTTTTGGACTTTTGAAGTGTTCCAGTTTGGCTTGTGAAACTTTTTTTTTTTCCCCATTGTTCTGGCTCAATAAAAACTTCCCAAGTTCTCATCCAGACAGCTAACTTTCCTCCTTTAATCAGTATCCAAACAAAGATCTTTTAAGTGAATCATTTATTGCATAGATAATTCTTCCATTACTCACAATTATTGGATTCAACTCGAGGTAGCCTCAGACGAAGATCCTTTTGGCTGGAAATGGGTGGGAGAGGGAGGAACAGAGGTTTCTTGAGATGCAGGGTAAGAAGACGAAGGTTTGAAGCTGATTAGTCTTTAGAGTTTAAAGCGGTAGGAGAAATGTAAAAAAGCTGTTCGTGTAACAGAGGTTACAGGCACGTGCATCTTCTACATGGCGTGGCTGAGACTGGCTCACAATCTTGGAGAGTGATTACAGGAAAAGTCCCCACAGGCTGGGGCTAGGGGCGAGGTCCATGGTAGCGAGCCTAGGATCCATGTGACACAGGAGAGGACATGAAGGGCAGTCCCTTCAACCAATAAGACCCCTAAGAAGACCCAAGTTAGATTGAGAAGGCATGCAGACCCTTTCCCAATGGGAGGAACAGAGGGGAGAGGGCTTCTGTTAAAGGCAAAAACTCCCTTTAAAGGCAAGGCTCCCAGGCTTTCGTCCTGGGTTACAGAAATGTCATGAGTTCCCAGGAGGGAGGGGCTGTAGTAAGCACAGGTGGGATGCAATGTATACAGACACAAACATGTACCCTTTACTGGGGACAGAACACCCATCTCTCCTCACATTGCAGCCAGGGCTGCAGGAGCTTGGTTCCTGTTCTTGGTCATTGGACCTTTCCCTTGAAGGCCATTTCAGATCAGGAGAGAAGGAAAAGATCTTGAAATCCACAACTGGATCTCCACTCATGATACATGTTGGAGAGAAGAAAAATCTGGACATTTGGCCCTAAGGCAGAATCTTTCTGACTTGACCCTCTTCACACATAGGTGTTCCCTACTGTCTGGGGCAGCTTACCCATGCAGCACAAGTGATAAGTGAAATCCCATAGCTTTAGGTAGAGCACAACTACACAGAGGAAAAAGCTCAAAGTGAAACTTCCCCAGTGAAAGCAGAAATTGGATACTTTCTAAATTGAAAAATCAGTAAATCTTTGAACACCTAGTCTGTCTAGCCTGTCTGACCCTGCAACACATCACAGATCACCAAAAGGGAGCAACAGTAAATTTGCACACTAAAGGGAAATCCACACCACTGCTGGGCCAAGGAGGTCTGTCTTCACCCCCATAGAAAATCCACCCCTTGGGACAAGTGAGAAGGGAGAGATTGGTATTGAAAACGGCCGCAGAGAAATGTTTGTACCCTTGGATATGGTACAAATCCAGAAAGTTATACAACTTATTCACATACAGGATACAGCACTAGCCTTTGAGATCGGCAGAGAAAGGAAATCACATTTAGCAAGGTAACTTTTTTCTTTTCTATTAGCTTCATATTCCTGCAGTTTAAGTGGACAACTGCTGTACAAAGTGCACACAACTAAACGTGTCTTATTTAATGGAGACATTCCAAAACAGGTTTGGCAGTATTTGGCATGTAGTCAGTGTGTATATAGGGTACTAACACTTCATGGTGAAGAGAAACTGGTAAAAATACTAAACATCTCAATTCTCTGTTCCTACCCTAGTTGCCTTATCCTTTGTCTTGCATAAGGCATAACACGTATCTTATTTTGTGTGACAGAATGTACAGGTGGGAAGAAACCATGTCCAGGGCATTCCCAATGCATTGATACCTGGGAAATCTGTGATGGCCATAATGATTGTGATGATGGATCAGATGAAGCAAACTGCCCTGAAAAAAGTTGCCTGGAGCATCAGTGGCAGTGTAAGAACAGGGTTTGCATTATGGAGGCCTGGAAATGCAATAACATCAACAACTGTGGGGATTCTTCAGATGAAGAAACATGTGGTATGTTTTTCTGATCCACTTGTAATTGCCATGCATTTTCCCTAGTTCTAGTTGTCATCTTCCATCTGGGGGGGGGGGGGGGGGGGTCATGCTAGTTTGCAAAGCTCTACATCTTGATCTAATACAAGACATTGTAGCTTGAACTGTATCAAATTGACATTTACTAAATACTTCTATCTGTACTCTAATTGTGAATCTTCTTTATTCAAAATGTTAGTAATCTGCTTGTCCAAGTAGGGATATGTGAGAGGGGCAGGCAGGGGGTTGGTGCCATATTAGGAAGCAGAACAGCATTTGTCCTCCATTACCCCTTCCCCCTCCTGTTCTCTGCAAAGGAGGAGAAGATGGGAAGCAGAAGGCTCTTGGATAATAGCATTGCCTGTCCTCATGCATGCTGGATAATGGGGCCTTTACTGTACCATACAAAGTATAGCTTTGTCACCTAAGAGTAAACTAGGCAGCACCTCTGCTCTGGGGTGTCCTGAAGACTGAATTGAATCAGTCTTGCTCCACTATCCAAAATGCTTAAGTTATACATTGATAAACTTAGATTCTGCCATTCCTAGGTACTGCTGGTGCTCCATCCCATCCACCTCTCTGCATAGGGAGGACCACCCTGCATGCTGCTTGGGAGGGGTTAGAACTAGAAGCAGAGGGCTACTGAGATCTTCTTCCTAGCTGCTCTGAATATCTTCAGCCAGCTTGCTACCTCTAGATTTTTGCCACCATTGGCACAGGCCTGTCTCTACAGACAAATCCAGGCTTGCCTCTGAGGACTGTCTGAACATAAATTCTAAAGTCTGCCACCTTACAGCTGACAAACTATCCAGGCGATCTTTACCAAGTAATGAGCTGGCATTTTATATTTTTACTATGAAGTATTGCAGTTGTGGCATTGATCATACATGGCAGAGGTTGCATGCTATAACTCAGTGGGGAAGAAACTATAAAACTCGTCTGTACTGCACTGTTAGTGCTAGGGATCTCCACCAGTCCTACTTTAAGAGAGCTTTTTTTTTTTTGCCAGTTTCTTGGAGTCTTTGTATTAGTTTTTCATAACCTTTTCATAATACATGTTGGACAAGGTTTAAAAATAGATTTGAAAAAAAACTAGCCAGTTATGCCAAAGGGGCATCCAGCTGTTTCTTCCTGTAGGCTGGGTCAAGGCACCCCCCTCTGCATATGTGGCATTAAGCCAATTAACCATTAAAGAATACATTTCAGGCTACAAAGACAACAGAATAAAGGGGTAAAACTTTCCAAAAGACATGTCAATATTATCTTATAAGAGTTATTGTAAGAGCAAGAACTCCTGAATGCCTGTGGTGTGACATGGCTAGCTTGAGCTTAACCTTGCTGTTAAGGTAACCAGTTTTGATGCTCCCTACTGAGAAGTGATGGTACAATCTTGCACCTCTTTATTTCTCTCAACCTTTTTCTTAAATATAGATGGTTGGCCTTCATACTGCTTTTAACTGAAGGTGTTAAAACTTTACTATTGACAACTTAACTTTCTATTGTATACCTGTCTTCTCATTGTGTAGTGCTGCAAAAAAATCCAATCTTTCACCAGTACTTGAGAGCATATGGGAACATTGCAGAAGGGGGTACTGCAGTAGAGGCATCACTTTGCCAGCCCATGGGATTTTATGTACACTCTAACCACCTCAATCACTGGGCATTGTATGTCTTCCTCTGACTAAAGACAGGACAGTGTTCTGAAATGGAAGGCTCCCATTTAGCCATTAACTCTTTAAATCAAGTGTCGTTGCTTGCTTAACTGATGCACAGAAAGGCAAATGCTTAGCTGCTTGTAAAAGTGCAGTAATAGCTTGACATACTGTATGTCTGGTTCTGAAGCCCTCTCTCCCCCTCCTCCACTCTGTAAACAGTCCCCTGTGTTGAAGGCATGCACAGATGTGGTGATGGAACCTGTATCATGGAGATGCTGATGTGCGACAGGAAAGCGAACTGTCTTGATGGAACTGATGAACCAAGCACATGTGGTAAGCTCCTGTTTATCTCTGTATACTGTTCTGTTGTATCTCTTGCTGAAAGGCCTTGTTGCAGGTCTATATGGACAGCCCAAATTCAATAAGGTAAGAGTACCTTTAGTTTCACTTCTCCTTATGTGATACCCTTCCAGCCCACTGATATCCCTCTCTAGCTATCTTTTTTTCTTCATTCCTTTCCTTCCTCCACTTCCCCTTACTGCATTGCCCTATGCCATGCTTCCAGAAGGGGAAACTGAGCAGGAAGAACCCATTCCCTAAAAAGAAAATCGTGGAATAATGCATACTGTCAACCCACATACAGGAGAGGTGTTCCAGGGTGAGACCACTATGGAAAAAGTGTGCAGACTTTCAAAACTAAGCATAACTTCACCTGGTAGTACCCATAGAAAAAGCAGGTATGGTCTCTGAAGTTTTCACAGGGCAGTAATCAAAAAGCCAATCTCTTCATAGTTTTGTTTGTTAGTGTAAGTACCCAGGATCACAACAGTATGGGCAGCTTGCTTCTGCCTACAAAAGGTGCATCCTTGAAGGAAAGCTGTGTTTTGAGCAGAAGAGCAGCATTTTATGCCACAGTACCCCCATTTAAGGCTCCTTACTTCCAACAAATGTCCACAGGACCCACCATGGCAGTAGAGAAGTGTATTTTCAGTCTTTTTTTTTCCTAAACAAATCCCAGGTCCAGTTCAGTGGGATATGGAGATTTAAAACTTTCTGACTCTTTTTCTTTCAAGCTAACTTTCAACAGAAGATGCAAAAATCTTTTTGCCAACCTTTCAGCTCCAGTTCTCAGCCCAAGAGTCAGTGCCCACATAGCAAAAAATTTGGAAAAGGTGAAGATATGTGCACAGTATCCAGAGGAAACAGGAAAGTAGCACCCCCATGCCAGTCAGGTATCCAAAAGTATGAAAAACTGAAAAGTAAAGAGAAGGATCAAACTAAAGCAGGGGTGGCAAACTCCAGTCCTTGTGAGCCACAAACAGGCCAAGTGTTCATGATATGCACACTGACTAATGCATGAGACAGCTGCAAGGACTGCTGCTGTTGTATGCAAATCTCTTCTGCATATTCATTAGGGATATCCTGACAACCAGGTTTGTGGTCACCCCTGAACTAGAGCTTCAGCATTTTAGGTACTGTTAACAAGGAACTTAGTGTCTGTACAGAGTCCTGAGGGACTAGTTACTGGTTAAGGTATTTCTGGATTGTGGTTCTACCAAATGGAAACATTTTGACAAACAAATCTAAGTTCTTCAGTAAAAACAAATCTTGATTCTTTTAAATGGTTGACACAACATCTTGGCACTGGATGATATTTCCCACTTCTGACAATATCCACTAAATGGAGCTTGAAGAGTGGACTGTGACTTAGACTCTGTATCTTATGTGTGATCCTATGAATCTTAACTTATTTCCCAGCTTCAGGGTTACATATGAGAAATGTAGCTACATTTAAAGTCTTATCAAATTTAAGGCCATTTTCTACTTAAACATAAATGTCATGCTGTTTTAGAGTATGATCCATAGAGCCCAGCATCCTGTCTTGGACAGTGGCCAGTCTAGATTGCAAGCTAGGGATGTGCATTGGCTATCTGCGGAACTTATTTTTTGCTATCTGTTAAATACGTGGGGAGGCGAAACGCATCGCGACTCCCCACATATTAAACAGATTTCTGTTTTATTCAGCCTCCTAAATAAAAATTTAAATCCCCCACCGTCCTGACCCCCCCCCCCCCCCCCAAGACTTACCAAAACTCCCTGGTGGTCCAGCGGGGAGTCCGGGAGCCATTCCTTGCACTCACACCCTCTGTGCTGGTTTCACGGCACCGATAGCCTGTGTCACAAGGGCTACCAGTGCCATTGGTCAGCCCCTGTCACATGGTCACCGGCACCATCTTGTGCTCCTACCATGTGACAGGGGCTGACCAATGGCACCAGTAGCCCTTGTGACATAGTATGGGCAAAGGCTATTGGTGCCATTTTGAGTCCTGGCATCGGACAGCAGGTCACTCTGGGACCCCAGTTGGACCCACAGGGACTTTTGGCCAGCTTGGGGGAGGGCCTCCTGACCCCCACAAGACTTGCCAAAAGTCCAGCAGGGGTCCGGGAGCGACCTCCTTGCACACCGGCCATCCATTGCCAATACTCAAAATGGCACCGATCGCCTTTGCTTTCACTGACACACATAGTGAGGGCAAAGGCGATAGGCGCCATTTTGAGTCCTGGCGGACAGCGATTTTGAGTCTCAAAATGGTGCCGATAGCCTTTGCCCATACTATGTCACAGGGGCTACCGGTGCCATTGGTCAGCCCCTTTCACATGGTAGGAGCACAAGATGGCACAAGATGGCACCAGTGACCATGTGATAGGGACTGACTAAAGGCACTGGTAGCCCCTGTGACACAGGCTATCGGCGCCGTGATGAAACCAGCAAACGAGTGCAGCGATGGCTTCCTGACTCCCCGCTGGACCACCAGGGAGTTTTGGTAAGTCTTGGGGGGGGGGGGGTGTCAGGAGGGTGGGGGATTATAGTTTTAATTTTAGCTGGGACAATTTAACTCGCCGTAGTAACGTATTTACAGATCGACAACTTATTGAATTCTCCATACTTCCACATGAAATGGAATTGACCCCCCACAAATACGTATCACATACGCAACAAACTTTTTGGCTGCACATCCCTATTGCAAGCACCCAACAGAGCCACAATATTTGATCTATTTCTATCTCGCTCCAAGGGATAAGTTCTCATTTTCCTACATCTACCTGGCTAATAGCTGTTCATGGACTTTTCCTTCAGGAACTTGTCAAATCCTCTTGAATCCACTATGGTTATCTTAACAATATCCTCTAGCAAGATTCCATAACTTGATTGTGTGCAGAATACAAAAATTTCCTACAGTTTGTTAAATCTGCCAGTTAGGTTTGACATGGGACATGACTGTTCCTGATTTGCCCATTCTACCCCCACTCATGATTTTATAAATCTCATCTCCTCTGTCATTTTTTTTGGAGCTCTTTAACTTTTATCCATAAGGAAATTCTTTTTTTTTTTGTAATGACTGGGCCTGCACAGTATTAAAGGTGCACTCTTACCATGGATCTATACAAAAGCATTATGATATTTATTCTTTGCAAATCTAACACTTTATTTACCCTTTTTTATTGCCACCATAGCCTGAGCAGAAGATTTCAAAGGATTGTCCCCAAGGACTTGAGGTCTCTTTCCAGCATGGTGACACCCAACATGGAGCACTGTATACCTATAGTTGGGATTCTTTCCCTATATGCATTACTCTGCATTTATCTACATTAAATATCTGCCACTTAAGACACCTAGTCTCCTAGTATCACGATCTTCTGAAATTCTTAACAATCCACTGCTAAGTTATACTGAAGACAATTTTGACACATGCAAATGTGATCACCTCTTTTCCAGATAACTTTCATATGAGTAAATAGCACAGGTCCCAAATAGGGACACTCCATTAATGGCCTTTCAGAAAAAAGGTTCAGACTTTTCTCCCCTACCAGTCTTCTGCTGTAATGGCAACCTTTTATCCCTTGATTCTCCCATACTACATTCCTCCCTTTTTTCATGTCTGTCCCTCATGTCTCTGCTATTTAAACAGTCTTTCCCCAGCTGCCCCTCACATTACTGCTTCAAATATACTTCATCTTCTGACTATTCCCATTGTGGAGCTAGGAAGGCAACCTTCCGGTGACTTGGAGGGAGGTTGTCAGGCAGGGCCAGCTTGTGAACTAGGTGGTCACCTAGGGTGCCAACCATTGGAGTATGAAGAGCAGCCATGTGGGGCCAGAGCAGAGCCCATCTCGCTTGCAGCTGAGAAGACTTGGTGGGCCATGAGCAGAGCCCTGTCCATATGCCTGTGGAAGGAAGTTGTGTGTGGGTAAGAATCCCTGCTCCCCCACCCCCATCAGCTAATCCATGACAATCTCGGGGCATCTGAAAATCAAAAGTTCCAAGGTATAGTAAGAGGTTCATCTTATATCCTGGTTTGCTTTAATTGGGTATAAATATTTGATGTGCATGTTATATTTCAATTTTTGTTTTGGTGCTGGAAAACATGTCTTTAATTTGATATTGTCTATTTTGAAATATTCCTTTTACTAGAAAAATTGTACTATTGTATTTCTCTCTCCATTTTGTTAATTTATGAATGGCAGTGCTCCCATTGTTCTGCTGTCCAATCTACTTTTTGTCCGCAAACTTTAATTTTTACCTTATGGTCTCATTATTCTGTGTTTTTGGTGGTTTTCTGTTCATGTGTGATCAAACTTGAAGTATTCTGCTTAGTGTAGGGTTCTCTAGCAGCTAGGCTTGTTTGGTTTCTAATAGGTGTATTGGGTGATTTATAGCATTGCATTTTTATAGGCAGGGTTATGATCTGAGCACTAGTACTTAGTGTTTCAGTATGGGAAGTTTTACAATATTGTAATGCACTTTACTTGTGGCTTTGAGTACAAAGTCTACGCCCAACATGCATTACAATAGGTCTAATTCCATATGGGTTCCAAGTGGTTTTTGCTTTTTAGCAGGGTTTTCTGTTTATGTACACAGCAGTGCATGTAAATATATAATATACATACTGGAAGTGATACTTCTATTTCAGCATACTATACTATTTGTTTTGTCCATGTAAACTCTATTATAAATGCATAACTTGTGTTTATTTTGGGGGAGGGGGAGCACAAGGCAGAAAGCTCACCTAGGCCCTGAATATCTGGCAGTGTAGGAAGGGTGCATATCATACAAAGACTTTGGTCCTACTGAGTTACTAGTACTTCAGATGCATCTGATAACTGTTGTACTAGGAATTATTTATAGCAAAGTAATGACAATGTAGTAAAAAATGGAATAAGTCCTCTTATCTATTTACAATGTTTTCTAAACTTAACTGCTAAACTAGTTGACTCTGGTGCTTTTATAAGGCCTGTGCACATCAAGTTTTAACTGCACTAAACATTTTTGTGTTTTTTAATTTAGGTTTTAATTGTTCTTTGGACAATGGAGGCTGCATGCAGGAGTGTATGAATACAACATGGGGTGCAAAGTGTTCCTGCAGAGCTGGTTGGGAGCTTCATACAGATGGGCAGAGCTGTACTGGTAGGTCTAAATTTAACCACTTGATGTATGCAGAAGGAAGATGCTAAGGGGCTCACTGGTAAGACCTGATCTTCAGTACGGTCAACTAGAAAATGGCTAAAATAACGTGGCTGCCATGTTTATTTTGAAGGTAAAAAGTCCTCTATTCTGCCATGAGGAAGAGTAATAGCTCTCAAACTAATCTAGTATAAAAGTAATTATACTTCTTGACTAGCACTTCAAAGCTATTACTATTTTCCTCATGGAAATGGGATGCTGTGCTTGATGGATCTTGGTCTGTCCCAGTATTATGTAAGATGAAGAACAAGGTAATAGGGTAGATGAGGTGGGGGATGGAAGAGGGTGGCTGTGTTGGGGCAGCAAGATACTTCCATAAAGAGGAAAACAAAAGGACAGATAAGAAATTGGACATAGAAGTGGAAAGATGTCAGCATCATAGAGGGACACTGTATCTGAGAACTTATAAATCAAATAAGGAAACATAGAAAAATGGTACTAGAGAATGAGAAACTGGAAGGCTGAGGAACAAGAATGAAGATGGTAAGCAGTAGGACATGATATATTTGAAAGTAGGGATGTGCAATCCACAACGCATAAGTCCCTATTCGTTGTATTTGTGGGTTCATGAAACGTATTGCAATCCACCACGAATAAAACATTAGTTTGTCTTGGCTCGCAGTGATTTCTTAGCAGCTATTTGAAATAGGCCATGTGGCAGTATCCATAGCAAAAACCAGCCCTTTCCTGTGAGTCATAAATGACCTCACAACCCTGTCAAAGTAGGCCAGACAGGTTGGCAAGGAGATGAGAATACAACCTATCAGAGCTAAGTGTATTTTTCTAATGCAGCCAATCGCCGCTCTCACTCAATACACTACTGCTATACTATTTATACATTAAGCACACGGCATGCCATGCTCTCTTTGCAGGGGTGGTCCAGGGAGATGGCTGTACTCAGCTAGTCTGAGTGTCTCAAATCTGTATTTGCTAGCTACTTTGATAGAATTTTCCATTGAAAGACTTCTTTGTTTTTGCTGCTGTACCAAGCCAGGCTTTTTTAACTACAGGTTTTTAAACTCACTCTGTGCTCTCAAGCAAAGAAGGCAATGCACTTGGGTGTCAGTGGGCAGTTTTGCAGATATTGGGACAGCAGTGCTCTCTGAAGCCAAATCCCAAGTAGGACTTTTTTTTGGAAGCAATTCTGTTAATTGAAATCCCTAGTAGACAGTGACATTTAAATCCATGTTAGGGAAAACTAGATGTGGTAGAGTGATTGGGACTGGCAGAGGAGGCATTTCAAAAGGCAGTGACAGTTCCCCATTAAAGTTAAAGGGACCTGTTCAATCTAAAATCTCTGGAGGGCCAGGCAGTTCCATCGGGGGGGAAAAAAACCTGAAATTTAAAGATGCATCGCAACCACCTGTTTCTGGCCCTGTAGTTTTGGAGGTGAGGGAAGGGAAGGCTGTCATGCAAGGTGACACCCAAAAGCAGCAGTGTGAGAGCAGATTCGACTTAGCGTTGAAAATGTAGCGCAGAATCATTTTGTGTAGGATTCTCATCAGAAATGGAAGAAGTAATAGCTGACGAAGGTTTAGGAGGTTTAGTTAGTTCACTTAGCCTCCATTTCAGTGCTGCATGGGAGAAATGAAACATGAGGAAGAGCAGTCAGCACAGGCACAGAGTGACTGATGCCCCTGACATTGCTTCTCAGGGTGCACACACTACTTCAGTTCCAGTGTCAGCATCCACCCCAGAGGCTATAAAGGGATCACGAAAAATCTGCAATCTGGAGCCACTTTAAAGTGAGGGAGGACCCGCATTTTACTCAGTGTAATTACTATGCCAGGGCTATTAGCAGAGGCAAGCAAATGGGACATCTAACTAATTTTGGCATGATGCATCATATGCAGAAGCAATACCCAGCAGTACTGCCATCTGGGGATAGTGGCAGTACCAGTCAGGGACCCCTTTTTCCAGACAGCATAAAGCGGTTAAAAAGGAAGTCATCCCATGCCCTCAGCCCCTTCTAGCAGTCAGGGGGCAGGCCAGCAGCCCCCTGCCATGTGGCCAAAGCGACAACCCACCATGGAGGAAATGGGGTATTTGGTAACGCTATCCCGGGGAAGGAGGCGGGCAGCCTCAAATGTTGTAACCAGGAGCATTGGGGAAATGATTGCCCTTGATGACCAGCCCTTGCAGATAGTGGAGAATGTGGGTTTCAAGCATTGCTGAAGGTCTTGGTTCCAAATTACAAAGTCCCCTCCAGAACCACATTTAGCAGAAAGGTCATTCCCAGCCTGTACAACCAGTGTCAGTTGCATCAAAGTGCTGCTAACTAAGGGGAGTGCATTTCACCTGTAATATCTGGACTGCTATGAATGCTGCACACTCTTACCTTTCCCTGACAGCACACTGGTGGGACCTGGCAGGGACAGGCAGCAGCTCTATTAGTGAACAAATATCAGGGTGGAGGTGGGCTTTACTGCACACCCACCTGACGGACGAGGCCCATACCTCAGTCAATATTCTAGCATGCATCAGACAGATGCTGGCGGGCTGGCAGCTACACCAGCGAGACAGGAATCTTCAGGCAGGGTTCTTTGTCAGACAATAGTGCAAACATGGTAAAGGCAATATGCAATGGGTGCTTTCAGAACATCAAATGTTTTACACACTCTGCACCGGATAGTGAAGTCAGCTCTGAGGTTGGAGTCCAGTCACTAAGAGAATGAATACCTGCATACGTTAATACACAAGTGCAATAACATAGCACACTTCCACAGAAGTGTGAAGGTGGGGCAGGTTCTCCGACAAAAGCAGACTGATTTGGAGATGCCTCACAAGCATCTCATTCAAGACATTGGCACCCGGTGGCATTCCACCTATATGATGCTACAGAGGTTAGTGGAGCAGCAGATACCCCTTCATGAACTTTCTGGTACAATGGACATAGGTGTGCCTAGTCCCCTAGGGCATCATGATTGGTTAGTCATGAGTCAGCTGGTAAAAATCCTGCAGCCCTTCAAGGATGCCATGGAGGAGCTGAGTTCCAGAAGTGCCACCTTGGCTGACATCATCCCTATAGTTAATTTTCTGGAGGAAAATTGAGGGCTTTAAACAGGAAGAGGGAATGACGGCTGAGGTGCTGCATTGTTTCTGCTTTTGCAGAAGCAGGTGCAAGAGAGATTAAGGCCTTTAACAGAAGACCACACAGTCTTGCCACAGTCTGATCCCCATGTGAAAGGGAAACTCGCCCTACAGTACAAGTCTCACATTTGTGAAGGACCTGCTGTTAGTAAAAGGAACAGGAGCACCATAGGCATGAAGCAGAGGAGGAAACAGCAGGCACTTGAGTAGTGCAAGACCAAGCAGGAGCAGCACTGTCAGCAACAGCTAGTACTTCTGCTCCACTTCAGTATGCCAAAGCCATGTTGCCCATAAAAAAATCATGTTCTGGAATGGGCTAGAGAGCAGCTAGCATGAGTGACTCAGCCCACTCAAGCAAAGACACCAGCACAAATGTCAGTGACACAGTATCTCTGAGCTCACAGAGGACATGCAGACAGATCCACTGGCATATTGGGCAGACAAGTCCACTGTCTGGCCACATCTAGCCAAAGTGGCTCAGCAATGTCATGTCCACCAACCAGTGTCCCCAATGAACATGTATTTTCAATGGCAGGGGATATGAGCCCTCACTGCTCAAGGCTGGCACCAGAGTTGATGGAAATGCTAGTGTGTTTGAAAATATGCCTTTGATTGGGTTTCCAAATTTTCCCTGTGAATGGCAAAACGAATAAAAGCAATTGAAAGCCTTGCATCAGCTCCAACTGCCTCCTATGCTCCAGATATCAGCACATGTTCCTGACCTGAAACGCTGTGCCTGAGTTCAGTTCTAGTATTTCTAATTTCAGTTTCATGTATTTGTGCATCACTACTTTCCAGAATATTCTTTTTCCTGTTTTGCAACATTTGGAATGTAAGAACATAAAACTGTCTTAAGATGTTTGGAGCTTGCATATTTCATATGCTCAATAGTTTTCATGACCTTTATAATATGGGCCATTTTCCCTAAATCTTAGGTGCCAACATTAATGTTTCTAGTACTATAGAAAACTGGTGGTAGTTGCACTCTAGTTCATCCTGTGTTCCCATAGTTTAGAGGCACTGTGTAAACTACAAAGTCAACATAGGTTGATATTGTAGATTTGGACTAGAGTAGCAGTTTTCTTCTGAGGTCCTCAAGTTCCTTTGTCATCAGTTGAAGTGCATAAGTACAGTTAATTGTTTCTGGGTATTCACTGTATGCCAACAGAACTACCACATTCTAGGGGCCAACCCATTTCAGGGAGCCCTTTCCTGCACAAAGGAAAGGGAACTCTCTCCCCGGGGCCAGCCTGTCTTGCCCCTATCAACTTTCTGCCACTCTGCCTTGCTGCCATATACCAGACAACTCACTCTACTCCTTGTGGTGGTCTTGCCAATATCATGGTTGCTCATTGTGTTGGTGCTAGTCTTTCTGCTGCTTTGTCCCTTTATCGGCACCTTGTAGTTTCTTCTGACACTCTGCTTGCTATGTTCCCCCTTCATTGTGCTGTAGGATGTTGATGCCACTTGTCTTGCCACTTTGCCTGTCATGCTGCTTTTGAGGGCTCATGCAACTGTTATCAGTGCTCTTTTGAAGCTGTAGTGTGTTTGTTGCTCTCGCTGCTGCTTTGCACCTCTGTTAAAGCACTCTTGCCACTCCTGGTAACCCTTTGCCCCTTTACAGTGCCTTAGGCTATTCATGCCACTTTGCCACAGTAAGTACCTTGGAGTTAGTTTTTCTGATTGCTCCCCAGAAGTTTCATCAATTGATAAAATCCCAATTCTGCAGCCAAAAATGGCTGCAAATACTTCCCCCATTGACTTTAATGGGAAAACAGACGACTAAAACTAATCAACGAATTGGGTTTTCCCCTCTGAAACTAATGCAACGAATTTGGGTCCTGGTGAAATCCAAACAAATTTTTTCCTTCTGCACATCCCTATTTAAGTGTCAAAGCACCCATTGTGTATGAAAATGGGATTGTGGAGTTGAAGAAATGCAGGGCATTACTGGTATTGATGACGAGGGATTTTTCCAGAAGGGTAGCTGAGGGGTGCATATTTTTAACAGGAAGCAGCAGTTTCTGCTTCTGGGAGGACTCTGTACAAAACTCATTCTCTGCAACAACTGGAAATTCTGCATGCTGTAAACATAATCAAGATCTTTTGAATCTATGTAGTATAGCTTATATTCATTTATTTTTCAGAGATGCAGTATTAGTGTGTTTGCAGGTGTACTGTAATGGTGTAGCATAACTGTGTTCTGACTTTTTAGGATTTACATTCTGCAATATGCAGAGCCTGAGAACTGAGATGTAGATAAGACATGCAGCTGCCTTTATTTGCAGAGTGTCTGGTTACCACCAAGGCCAGTAGTTTCAAGAAGTTGGTGCTGTCTATAGCTCAGAGCTCCTCTCGTTTTCTTTTTTTATGAACTGCCAAATATAAAATCCACAATAACCAGTTATTCTAACCTTGAAGCAATAGCCCACTTATCTACACCAGGCTCTCCCACTTAATGCCAGGACCAGCCTGCTCTGGACAGAAATTCAGATTTAGCACCCTCCCCAACTTACCTGTGGCTGCTCTAGAACAGAACTTTTCTATTTTATTGGCAGTAAGGCACTGCTGTCCCTCTGGCTCTCCCTTTCTCTTCCTCCTGGATTTAGGCATAGGCAACTGCATAGGGTGCCAGATTTTGAAGGTATCTAATTCAGACCAAGGAGGAGCCTACTATGGGTTTTTTCCCTTTAAGGCCCTGTGCCAGCACAGCTTGAAAGGATTCCACCATGGCACACTGCCTATGGGCATCCATCTTAAACCTGGCCCAAGCATTCCCTTTTCTCCTACACCTATTCCTTGTTGGGCAGTATCCTTCTCATCCATCAGCCACTTTCTTCCAACTGCCTGCTCAGCAACAGGACCTCCTACCTTCCCCACCCACCAAATCTCTGCACCACAACAGTAGCAGCAACCTCCCTCTCTGACCCACAGACAGCAAAGAAACACAAATACCTAAACTTTTTATAAATTACCTTCAGCTAACATAGTATGAGTCTTAATCTCTGAAATAGCTGTCTGGATAGAATAGGGATGTTCTTTTCCATAGGAAAAACATTCAAATTGTCTCCTCCGTAAGGGACAGTCCCTCCATTACCAGGCACTCTGAAGTAAAACAGCCCTGCAAAGTCCCTCAATTTACGTAATAAAGTAACTCCCAGAACACAAACATCAACAACCCTGTATGAAAAGGAAACACTGCAAATATTCCACTTGGTGCTAAAACACCAATATACCATCTAGAAGGAAAACTGCACAAGCTGGCCTGCTACAGATACACACAAGCAGAATAAGTTACCTCTGTCATGACAGAATACAGAATATCACAGATAGCAAATAAGGGATCACAAACTAGAAATATGCAGACAAAGTTAATTTTGTTTTGCTATTCACTCCACCTTCATGCCTGCTATTCTGTTTCCTGCAGACAGGAGTGGCTGTATTATGGAACAGGTCGTGAGGTGTTTGGGTTGTTTTTTCCACCATGCACGCTACTCTAGACTTACCACCGCTCCCCTCCAGTCCTGTTCCTTGCATGCTGCTTGGGACCTGATAGAAACAATTAAACAAATCCTTGGAAGGAAGGAGAGTGAACACAAATTTAGTGAAACAGTATAAGCTTTATTCATAAACTTGCAAGCATGGGTGTCTTACAAAGTAGGGGACACCCTCACAGAATTGTGCCTTTCAATTTATACACTTTTCAGCCTATGCAAGCCACCCCCCACCCCCAATATCTCCCTCTGTTTTTTTTTTTTACAAATTCCTTTTCCCAGGTGCTGTTCAGCTCCTGCCAAGCCTTAGCTCTGACTCTTGTTTATACAAAACCCTTGCTGAAGCTGGTACAGGCAGCCCATCCTTGTTTTTCTCTTTGCACGCTTGGTACTGAAAAAGCAAACATTCCATATTACTCAGATTCCCCTTTTTTTTTCTTATCAACTTTTTGCTTTTTCATTTACCAACTTCTGCATGTTGCCTCTAAGGTTTCCAACATTTCATGCACCCTTTGTTATTCCATCTCCTTTTCCTCATCTAGCAACACCATGTTTCCTGAGGAGGGCCTAATGGCATCTTTGTTTTAGCTATTGCTGTCTCAATTAGTCTTTGTACCAGTTCTCGCACACATGATACAGCATCCTAAAGCCACTAATACCTGCTACTGCTTTTAATGAAGTAAAAATAGATACAGCTAGTTTTTCCATTTCCCAAACCAGGACTCCAGTCACCCCATAAGTGATGTCTATCCTAGTTTTCTGCTAGGGTAGTGAGACCTTGTAGGGCCTGCATGATTGTTCCATCTGGGGCAGTAGTATTGGGTATAAAAGTACATCTTCCTCCCAGCATCACACACTCAGCCCTTTTCAGCTAACATGTCTAAGACCATCCTATTTTCCCAGAAGTACAAGCATAAGTTGATCTTGTTCAGGGTCTTCACTGTATTTCATCCATTCCACCCAGGCACTTACCTCCCCATACCCGGTTCCTATCTCTGGTCTTTCTGAAATCCATTCAGTTATCACTTTTACTACCTTAAGGTCATTCAAGGAGGGGCTTGGGGGGGGGGGCAGGCATAACTGTGGAAGCTATCCTTCGGGCAGGTGAGTTCTTAAGTATTCTAATACAGCAGTCGGTCGGGTCTTTGTGGTGGATATCCCTGACCCAAATTCCCTTTCATTCGTTAATGGGAAAAGGGTCCAGAAGTCTCTCTTCAGACCAATAGGTTGATTTGATAGTGTTATATACTGAGTTAGAGGTTTTAATTTGACAATTTGGATCAAAGGGCCCCTTAAATATGGAGATCAGGGAGCTAGTTTGTGTCGTCAATTTGGTTGTCATCCAGAAGAGATTGGACCAGTAGGGGCAATCCCCTTCAGGGCACAAATTTCTCCTGCATAGCATAATTATTCTACTCCTCCGTGATCTATTAGTGTACAGGCATCTATCTTTATAACCTGGGGCCCAGTTGTATCCTCCAACATATACCTTAAGTAATGTGTGTTGCCTAATTCCCCCGCCTCCAGGTTGGGATAGTGAATCATTCCACATGGAGTAACCCACATTTTCCTCTTCCCTCCTGCACAATCCCTTTTCTATATACCTAACAAAGGTAATTAGTCCAATAACAAGCAATGTTACCAATATCCCAATTTCTAATTCCTCTGTCCACATGGGACCCAAGGGCTAAAGCAGATTTCTCAAGGAAAAGGCCAACTTATGGCCCCTAAGAGGAGAGCCAGATGTTTGCCCCTGCAAATCAGTTCAAAGAATGAGGGTTCTCTTCCTTTTCCTTAAATACCATGGGTATCTCCGGCCTCCTAGACCCTCAAGTGATGTACCAGAATGTTACCAATTCCCTAGTGTTAGGTCTGACATTTCCCCTTTGATCACAAAAATCCCCCTCCCACACTATGAATGTTCCTGGTCTTGAAGTCCATATGTCTAGTAATGGTTCACACAGTACATTTTAAATCTGGTCACTGGGTCCCAAATAGGGCTTTCGGGGCTGGGATCACAGCCTAAAAGGGCATACAAAGGATAACTGTTTGTGCAAAGTTTAGCCTTTTCTAGTGATTATCTTAAATGGATTGTCACTTTCCATTAGGGAAGGATCTGCTAGCAGCTCCATGGGTCCCTTGCCTCTGGAATGGAGAGTCCACCCTCTCAGCCATTTGCATCGCTGTTTCTGTGGTCAGGATTTGAAATGGTCCTTCCCACTTTGCCTGTACCTTAGACTCTTTCCACACCTTTATCAACACCCAGTCTCTGGGCCAGAACTGGTGTACCTCAAAAGTCCAGTGGAGGGGTTTGAGCCAACAGTCCCTTCTCCCTTAAATAAAATAAACAGTGCCAGTATATAATTCTTTAGGAATAGGTTGAATACTGGTATTTCTCCAGCCCTACCCAGATAGGGCAGTCCAAACATCTCATAAGGCAGTGATGACTAACTCCAGTCCTAGAGTGCCACAAACAGACCAGGTTGTCAAGATATCCACAATGAATAACAATTTATTTATTTATTTTTAATTTTTATATACCGAGGTTCTTATAGAGACTACAAATCACTCCGGTTTACATATAACGATAAACTGCCCAACAGAGATAAGGGGCTTTACATAGAACAGTGGCACATATGGAACAATATAACTGGATGACAATTTAACATAATGATGATAAATAATATAGTATAGTTTAACATTGTAATTAATAAAATTATGTAATCTGTATAATTTAACTATTTAACTTGGATATAGTGACATATTAACCATGCCAGATATAAATAATAAGATAAAATGAATTTTTGAACTTAGAAATTGTAGTCCAGTTGCAGAGGAAAATATAAATAAGATTAATTTTTAGAACTCAAAGATTGTAATGAGATTTGCATGCACTGCCTCCATTATATGCAAATCTCTCTCATGCATATTCATTGTGGATATCCTGACAACCTGGTCTGTTTGTGGCACTCGAGGATTGGAGTTCACCATCACTGTCATAGGGGGATACTCCCAGATCCTTCCTGGGGTTGGGCCCTTACTCATAGCAATGTCCAGGGGTAAGCACTTAGTCCGGGGCATCTTGGTTTCTAACATAACCTTGGAAATTTTGTTTAAGGGTCTGGTTCATTCTCTCCACCCTCCAAAAGATTGTGGGTGCCAGTTGAGCCCAAATCCCTCCATTACTCCTTGAAGGACCTTGGAGTTGAAACGGCTCCCTTGATCTGAATCAGTTAGACCAGCCCATATCTACAGCCAAGGGGGTTATGAAAGTGCTCCTGGAACAAATATTCCCAAGATGTCAGGGAAAGCCTTAAACCAACCAGTGAGGTGATCTACAATTACTAATAGGAATTTGTCATTTGGATGGGGGCATTCAGTGAAATCTACATGTATACACTGAAAGGGCCTTAAACCTGGATCCCTCTCCCTGGAGCTGCTTTCCTCAATTTTCCTATCCATTTTCTGACATATGGAGCACCTGCCACAGTGTAAATACCTATGCAACCATATTTCCTAAACAGTGTTTCAAAAGGCTTGAGCTCCCCTGGTGGAGGATTGCCATAATTTCCTTTACCAGTGGCTTATTTAGCATCTGGTGTCCGTTGGGGAGGAGCCAGGTCCCTGCTTCATTCCAAACTGCCCCATCTCAGGGAGTTCAGCCTGTTCTTTTGGACCAAACTTTGGCATAGTCTCAATTGGAGCGAAGGTTGGCACTAATGTACCCAGCATGCATGTCTCTTGTAAGGCTACCTCATCTAATTGATTCCCCCTGTTCAAATAAAGCTCTTCCCAAAAAGGAAGAGCTCATTCAATTCTGTACTTATTCCCTGTACTGAAACATTTCAGTGCACTGTAAATGAAATTAAACCTTTTAAATTTTATTTATAAAATTCTTATTGTCATTCAGACTGGCCATTATAACTATTTCCAAACATGAAATGCAAATAAAACAGTTAAGTTTACATACACACCCAAAAAAAGTCAAAATAGCCAGCAAATAAATCACCCTTTAAAATGGGTTAAAAATAAACAAAAAATGTATTCAAAATATATAACTAAGTTCATAATTAATAAATTTGTCTCGCACTCAATTGTAAAATAGCTGCTAAGTAGTTTATATAAAAATAAGATCATTAAAATGGTTCTTAATCAGTTCCTCTAATTGCAGTTCAGAACAGCCAAGTTTTCAAATTCTTTTTAAACATTTTCAAATCAGTTTGGATCCTCAACTCAGTGGGAAGCTCATTCCACAGCTTAGGGCCTGCCAGGGAAATACTTCTGTCTCATCTGACTTAGATGGGCTGACTTTACTGATGGTATTGTTAGAAGGCCTTTCAGGTCGATACAGTTATGCCGCGTTAGTGCGGCAGTGCCAGGCGCACCCTCGTTCCCCGCACGCACAGTTCTCTTCACCTACCGCTCGATACTCTCTTCAAATTGCATGCTGTATCTGCAAAGCGTTAGGCGAAGGTTAGGCCCACGCAACCCATTTTACTGTATAGAGCGCCTATACAGTATCCTGGGTGTGCGGGCCTAACGCTTCACGGCCACACTGGTATCTGTCATTTCAAATGTCATGTCAAATGACACTTGAAATGACAGGTACCAGGAAGTGGACAGTTGTTCTCCGATGCTCGGCAAACTTTCCCCCAGCCCCCGCTCACCTGCCCTGGCAGCGTCCGGTCTCCGGTGCAGCCCCAGTCCTGTCCCCTCCTCCCGAAGCAAAAAAAAACCCGAAAAAAAAGTAGCAAGAGAGCGAGGGGAGATACGGGCAATCCTACGCTCGGGCCTGCTAGCCCCTTCTCTCCTCCCAAAGCAGGGCGCGAAAAGCAGCCTTGCTCCGGGAGGAGGGGGGGGCAGTTTAAAGCGATGAAGCGACTTACTTTTGCAGCCCCCCCTCCAGACATCGGCGACTACCGCGGCTCCAGCCTCCAGCTGTCAGACACATCGCACGTGGGAAAGCGGCCCCTATGCGTGCAATTGGCTGCTCAAGACGTGACGTCACGATGTTTGGTGTCACGGCATGTGACGTCACGTCTTGAGCAGCCAATTGCACGCATAGGGGCCACTTTCCCACGTGCGATGTGTCTGACAGCTGGAGGCTGGAGGCAGGAGCTGCGGTCGTCACCAATGTCCAGAGGGGGGGGCTGCAAAAGTAAGTCGCTTCATCGCTTTAAACTGCCCCCCCCTCCTCCCGGAGCAAGGCTGCTTTTCGCGCCCTGCTTCGGGAGGAGAAGGGACTGGCAGGCCCGAGCGTAGGATTGCCCGTCTCTCCCCTCGCTCTCTTGCTACTTTTTTTTTCGGGGTTTTTTTTTTGCTTCAGGAGGAGGGGACAGGACTGGGGCTGCACCAGAGACCGGACGTGGCCAGGGCAGGTGAGCGGGGGCTGGGGGAAAGTTTGCAGTCTACCCTTACCCCTGCCTCTAACGCTGGGGTAAGGGTAGGCGGTAAGTTAGCAGGGTAAACGTGCAGCAAAATGGCAGGGTAAAAAAGCGATAGTCGGGGCGCGCGTTACTGTATGGGAGGGAATAGCTAATTCGCTCGTTTACATTTTAATCTGTAAGTTAGCTGATCTTGGGTTTCTCTGGGGTTTATGTAGATGAATTGCTGCATTCAGCCAGTCTTTGTGCTCCATAAACTTTATGTAACATTTATGTAAACTTTATGTAACATAATATTATGTAGCAGATATCATTAACTGCTCTCTCACCCAAGGACATGTCCCGAACCAACTTAAGTTAGCCATTCTCAAACCGCTTCTCAAAAAACCCATCTTGCCCACCTCAGACCCAGCTAACTTTAGACCCATAGCAAACCTCCCTATGATTGCCAAAGTTATGGAGAAAGTTGTCAACAAACAACTTACAGAATTTCTTGACGAAAACAATATCCTCACCTCAAACCAATTTGGCTTTCGTAAGTCTATGAATACCGAATCGCTATTAACATCATTATCAGACACTATCATCTTCAACCTAGAAAAGGGCCAACCTTGCCTCCTCGCTCTCCTGGATCTCTCATCAGCATTTGATACCGTAAACCACACGTACCTCCTGCAACGCCTAATAGACATCGGCATTACAGGAGCAGCTCTTAACTGGTTCAAATCATTTTTGGAGAACAGATCATACAAGGTCAAGATAAATAACAAAGAGTCCCACACCATCGAATCCAAGAGGGGGGTACCGCAAGGATCATCCCTCTCTCAGACTCTTTTCAATATTTATCTGCTCCCGCTCTGTCAACTACTCACTAACCTTAAACTAAGGCATTACCTATACGCGGATGATATTCAAATCCTCATCCCTATAGAAGATTCCCTACACAAAGCCATATCATTCTGGAATAAATGTCTGTCAGCTATCAACAATCTACTCACCAGCCTCAACTTGGTTCTAAACAAAAACAAAACCGAAATCCTCATAGCACCAGAAAACTATACCCCCTCCTCACATTCTAACACTAACCAACATCCGGACACCGCAGGGCTCTCCACCACGCAACAAGTTAGAGACCTGGGAGTCATCATAGACAGCAGACTCAGTCTCAACAAATTCGTCAACAACACAACAAAAGAATGTTTCTTTAAACTTCAAACAATAAAGAAACTCAAACCACTCCTCCTTTACAGAGACTTCCACATGGTTTTACAAGCCATCATACTCCCAAAGCTGGATTACTGTAACTCTCTCCTCCTAGGCCTACCAGCATGCACCACCAAACCACTTCAGATGGTCCTGAACGCCTCTGCAAGAATTCTCTCAAATGCCAAAAAAAGAGATCATATCACCCCAATCCTCCACCACCTCCACTGGCTTCCGATTAAATACAGGATCCAGTTCAAGTCTTTAATGATGATACATAAGGCCTTACACAACATCACACCTCTCAACTTAAAATTTCAAATTCAACTACACTCATCCGTGAAACCAACCAGAAGCGCTTATCAGAACAGACTAATCACACAACCGGCGAAATCCGCTCTGAGGAAACGTGCACTATCCACAGCGGGCCCTTCACTTTGGAACTCTCTCCCTCCAGACCTGCGTCTAGAACCATGCCACACTACATTTAAAAAGAAACTTAAGACTTGGTTGTTCAAACAAGCTTTCCCCTTGAGCCAATGATCAGGAAGAAAAGTATTTTCACTCCCACATGCCATGTTATTTATTGATTTATTTATTTTCACTCCCACATGCCATGTTTATTGATTTATTTAACTGCATGTTTATTAACGGTCTAATATTATACACTATTTGCTTACTTTGATTAGTTTTTGTTATGTTAAAACTTGCTTACTTCATTTGTTCAATTGTAAAAACGTTTTTCCTAATTCTGTTCTATGTAAACCGCTAAATGTAGCGATAGTTACTGTTCCTTGTAAACCAGGGTGATATGTATATTATACAGGAACCTCCGGTATATAAATTATATAAATAAATAAATAAATAACATGCAGAGTACTTTATATTGTGTACGATATGGGTAACCAAGTTTCATCAAAAGTTATGTGATTCATTTTTTGTTCCAATTAGTACCCTTACCCTAGCTGCAGCATTTTGTAATATTTGTAAAGGGCATAATGTGGAGTCAGGTAAACCTAGTAACAATGAATTACAGTATCAGTACTAGAAAAGAATAACTGCAGTACTGTTCTAAAATCTTGTGTTAAACTGCAAGATTAATTCATTGCATGAAGTCTTCTGTTTGTCTTCACCTGAGAACCACTTTCCTGCATCTCCCACTCTCCCCTTTCTCACTGCTGCTAACCCCTTAACTGCCTTGTCCTTAAGTTCTAAACTTTAACACTGTGGCTCCTGTATCTACTAAGAGAACTTTCATCCTTTTTTGGTCCTACCTTTACATTTATCAAGGCTCTCAGTAGGACCTTAAAACTAGTAGCCCCTGACTCCCCTATTCATCTTCACGTTTGACCACTGAGAAGACTTTCTATATCTGAGGATACTCTTAGTGTTCTACTTGTCCACATTCAAAACATCCTGCCTGATTAGGGTTGTACCTTCCCCTTTCCATTTTCTGTTCCCTTCTTGAATATCTCATTCACAATAGTCATTTTAGCTTTTTGCTTTTTTCTTCTTGGGCTTTAATTCCTCAATTGATTTTTCATTCCAACCCTTTTCTGTAACTTTTGAATATCAGACCAGGATTTGTTGACAATTTTCAACAAACCCTAGCTTACTGAGTCTCATGGGGGCAAGTCAGAATAGTGTCTCATCCTTACCTGTTCCAAGAATGCCGAAGGGGTTTTTGTGCTCTTGCTGTATTTCAAAAGCTTTTGCTACATTCTGGTTCCTAGGTACCACTTCCCTAACTCCCCTCAAAATGACTCTAAGTCACTCATATGGGATCTGTCTGCTGCCTCATTATCCCATTGGGGATCAGTATTAGGGTACTTTTTGTTCTGCAGCGACAACCTCTGCGTTCCCAGGTGGGTGTTCTTTTTCCCATATCCTCATACCTGCCTCCCTAATCAGAGCCCTTTCTTCTCCTCTAAATTAGATACTGCGTGTTAACGTCAGTTCTGCCCACCTAAATATATTGGGGCCCACTGGGATAGTCTAACAGGGATTTCATTTCCCTTTTAAAGTTTCTCACTTCCCCACTAGTGAATGGACTACTAATGTATCCAATATTACCATCCCCTATAGGCACCTCCCTTAGTGGATTCAGGGGGTCCAGTTATTCCTGTTTCTTTTCTGTTCCCTGGCCTCTGCTTTCTTAAGTGTGCCCCAGTCTACCCCAGGGCCCCCCACAAACCTCTAAATATTTTCTCACCCGGGTGTTCGCCTACTCCCTTGGCACCTTCACTTTCATGGGGAGAGGGAGGGGCACTAGGGAGTGCAGGCACCGAATCAAACTGGAAAGTGATCCAGGGGGTCCCATTTGTTTCCCTCCACTTCGCAGGGAGGGTCACTTTTAGGAACTGTCTTAGGCTCTGATATTTTTATGGGCAACATTGTTTCCCTGCTGCCTGTCCAACAGATGGCATATTCCACCTCTTCCTGAGAAATGTTTTCCCATTACATACATATCTAATATAGGACACAACCAGGTTTTCATCTGCACCATATTTTGGCCAGAACACAGCCAGTGGCTTTATGCTCTGTCTGGGCCATTTAAATAATACTTTTATCATTATCTTTGTCTTTCTTGGCCAAGATCTGTCCTCCCAGGACCTTAACATCCTCCCTAAAGGACTTTCTGGTTGGAAGAATATGGGGCTTTGTCCTGCCCCCCTTTTTATTCCTGGCCATTTTATTTCCCATTGTGGACTTCCTGGAATTCCTCCATGTCCTGAATGTCTCATTCACCACACACTCCTTCCAGGGCCACAGTCCTGACCACCAAGGTAATACTTTAATAGTAAACTTTTTTCTTATCTTGGTCCATGCATGCAGTTGCCTGGTTGCAGCTGGGCCTACTTAAACAGTCTCAGAGCACCTAAGTTCACCATCTCGGGATCCCTTGTCAGTTGGACACTGACCCTGGTGTTGAGTTGAGGACTGAAAACAGGACACATCTTCCTTTCCTCAGTCACTGGTCCTTGGTGTCCACAATGAAGTGAATCCTGAGCAAACCCCATCTGATAGAAACAAAGAAACAAGCAAACAAATCCTTCTTGGAAGGAAGGAGAGTAAACACAAGTTTGAAACATTAAGTGTAAGCTTTATTCATGAACTTGCAAGCATGGGTGTCTTACAAAGTAGCCACACCCTTACAGAATTGTGCCTTTCAATTTATACACTTTTCAGCCTGTGCAAGCCCCCTGTTTAACAAATTCCTTTTTCCCAGGTGCTGTTCAGCAACTTTTGTTTATACAAAGCCTTTGCTGAAGCTGGTACAGGCAGCCCATCCTTGTGTTTTTTTCCTCTGCATGCTTGGTAGTGAAAAAGCAAATATTCCATATTACTCACAGGACCAGAGCAGGAAGCAGAAGGCTGTTGCTTGAGATTAGGGCACTAGCCAATAGTCAAGGCAGAGCCTTGTGTGCTTCTGCCAATAGATAAAAACAGCCCTACTGAGGACACACCACTGAGTATGACACATGGGGAAGCCACTGCCAGCCTACATCAACCTGCTACCATCTTCCAACTAGTCATTGTCTCAGTGGTGTAGCCAGAATAGACTTTCTTTTTTTTTTTTGGGTGGGCTGTAGGCATGCAGGTCTACTAGTTTTCTTATTGATAGATAATGCCATTCTACTGCACCAGAATGGCTTTCTAAGCAATTTGCAACAGCCATTATGCATCATGTATGAAACTTTAATTTACCTCTACTTCAAGCACTTACCAATGTTAAAAATTCCTTATTAGAATTTATTTTATATTTATTGCAGCTTAGAAATGCACAAGTATAGAAAACCATCAGCTCCATTCATGTAATAAACAAAATTAATGTATTCTTTCATGAACCATCTTTGCAGAACCAGAAATCATAAATACAATAAAATATAATTAATCAGAACAGGTGCAGCACATCTAGGGCAATTCACATTACTACAACTAACATGAGAAAAATTCAAATTGAGGTGACACCTCAACAAAAAATACCCCTCCACTGCTATTTTGTGAAATAACACAACTCTTGCAAAGAAAGGCATCTAGAACCTTGCCATACAATCACAGCACTGACTCTCAGGATTCAAATAACAGCAACCTTATGATAAAGCAGCAATGCAAATACTACACCTAGAACATTAATACATCACCTACGGGAATAACAGAACAAGCTGGACTACTACTATAGAGAAACTACATGCTAGCAGAAATACTGCATTTCAGTCACATGCAGGTAAAACAGAGACCAATGTTTACCTAATATAGAAATAAGACTGCAAATTAGAAACAAACATGCAGATAAAACCAAAATAGCCTGAGAAACTAAAGTTTCTGAACAGTGGAATACTTAGAGCAAAATAAGAAATGCAGATGACACATTTTAAATTGCTAACAGCTCAACTTTTTTTTAACCTTTGTCTGTCTGATCTTTGTATTTTTCTAATCAGTTGGTCCTAGTCTTCCTATTTTTTCCCTTGTCACTCATTTCCTAATTCCTTTTCAGTGTCCTACTGTCTTCCCTTCCTCGCATACTTTCTCACAAACTCCCTCACACACTCAAGCTCACTCATATGCTTCCCCCCTCACAAGCTCTCATTCTCTGCAGACACACATACAAGCTCTCACTCTCACCCCTCCCCAAGCTTATAGTCTTATGAACACACATTCAAGCTCCCATTCTCATTCCCATACACAAGCCTGCACACAGCTTTCAGTTCCACTTCCTCCCCCAGCAGGAAGATCAGTTGGCCTCTCTGCTGCCACTGGCCTATCTTCAGACTGTACTGCCCACTGATCTTCCTACTTGGAGGGGGGAGGAAACAGAAGCTGTGCATGCTTCTGCTTCCCCCCCAAATAGGAAGATCAGTTGGCCATACAGTTGCAGGACCACTTCCTCCATGTGTGCTGTGCAAATGCACAGAATGGCGCACCAGGCCTGGGTCCTCTTCAGTCACAGGGATGGGATCCCACGACAGCCTTGCAGTTCTGGTGCCAGTTGGGTGGGCCTGGGTCCAAACTGAGTGGGCAGCTGCCCACACAGGCCCACCTGTGGCTGTCACTGGTTTGTCTGCCTGCTCCTTTCTACCATGCAACCCCCCAATTTTACTGGTCAAACTTTTTTTCTAAACTCCAGCATGTTGAACTGAGTACTTAGCAAGTCCATATAGATGAAAGGCTGTATGAAGCACTTATGTGTAAGAAATTATGTAAACAAAATCCAAACCAGGTGCTGAGGGGTTCTCATCCTTGCATTGGTATGTAGGTTTAAAACATGTAGTAGATGGGGAGGGGGGGGGGAGGGTGGCGGCAGCCCGGCCCAGGATTCTTCCTGTACTGGGAAATCTTTCCTCTTAACAGATATGGCTGCCTCCAGTCCCATAACAGTATAGGCCTCTTCTCTAGCATATCCAAATCCTGGGAAAAAAGATATGGTCCATATGTTTGACTTGGTGGTTTCAATAATACAAAACTTAACACAACAGCACTCTTCAGTCAGTTCCAGGGGAATGAAACCAGCCAGAAGGAAAACCTTTACTAAAACTACAAACTCCTCAGCATAGGGAATTCATCTGACAAATTCTGTACAGCTCATCTGTAAGCACTGTTCTGAAGCAGACAAATGAGTTCAAGGCAAACTGTTCATTTAATGTTCTATAACACCACCTAGGGATTCTTCCAAAAGAAGCTGGAACTAGAGGATAAAACTTACTCCCCAGCCTCCCCAGCCTCCCCAGCCTCACCCCGTGGAAAACTTCGGGTTTTCTGCCTCAAACATACAGCAAGCAGGCAGAATGGATACAGAGCAAAAAGTCAGTGCCTGCTCTGACAGCCTCACTTTTTATACCAGCAGATGTCACTCGGACATCATTCAGGCTCTCAGTGTTTGTCAGTCTACCACTGAAAACAATGCAGTCCTTTCTTCCTTTAGGTAGAAGATGGGTTTCCAATCCTTAACATCTGCATAATCTGTATTTAGTAGTTTATGACAAGGAATTGGAACTCAGGCCATTAACAATCTTCTTTTTTTTCCTTGTATTCTTCAGTCTAACGTTCCTGACTTAATTCTTCTTCCCTCCCCACCATGTGTTAACATGCGTTTTCTACCTCTTGCATATATTAGCTTGATCTATGAACAGTTTTAGTTATCACAAGGCAGTGACATTTGCTTTGGCTTCCCCAAAAATGTTTCTGGCTAACATGGAGCAGTTGACATACAGGTTTTGGCCCTACTAGTTGCACGCTTATCAAATATCTTCAGTACTTATGAGACTGCACCTGACAATGGATTCATAAGTGATTTTAAAATCTACATTCTATTTCAAGCACTTACTAGCATTAATACCTTATTCTATCTTATATTGCAGTTTATAAATAAACATGTAAAGTAAACATACATCAGATCCAATCACATAGGATTCATAAAATGTTTGTTTTCTCTAAAAATAGAGAATATCAAAACTATAATACAGCAATAATTAATAACTTAAGATTTGCAACAGGTACAGAACTAGGACATAAACAATTCAAATTCTGGTGTCAATTCAGTGACAGCAAAGCAAACTCCTTACAATGCCAAATACTTCTAAGTAAGACAAAGCCTAGACCCTTGCCAAACTAACGTGCCAATTACAGTACAGTATGGGTTAACAGTGCGCTCTGGTAGGCGTTAATTTCTCTCAGCACCAGGAAAGTGCACAGAAAAGCAGAAAACTGCTTTTCTGTACACCCTATGACTTAATATCAAGAATTGAGTGATATTAAGTTAGAGGTCCCAAAAGTTACAAATAGTTAAATTAAAAAAAAAAATTTAAAATGGGCCTGCAGATTGAAAACCAGATGCTCAATTTTGCCTGTGTCCAAAATTGAGTGTCGGCTGTCAAACTCACTGAGGCGCTAGGGATGCATTAGTGTCCCTAGCGCCTCTTTTTACCAGGGGCCTGAACTTAAATACATTTACTGAATCGCACGCACATGAGTGGCCTGTGCTGGGAGAGTGGGCACTTGCCCGCTCTTCCGTGACTTTTACTGTATCGGCCTGTAACAGCAGCAACCTTATTCTCAAGGCAGCAAAGGCAAACTTCACACAAAGCCCTAGAATACCAATAAACAACCTAGTGCACAAACAGAACAAGCCAAACTGCTATAAATCCCTATAGAGAAATGACATGCTAGCTAGGGATGTTCAGACAAAATTTTTGTTGCATTCGTGATTTGGATTAGTCGGGGCGCAAATGCGTTACATTCGGCCGTATGGTGCCCCAATGCATTAATACGGCGAGTTAAATTAGTGTCCCAGCTAAAATTAACTACAACCCCCCACCCTCCTAACCCCCCCAAGACTTACCAAAACTCCCTGGTGGTCCAACGTGGAGTCCAGAAGCCATCCCTGCACTCGTTTGCCGGTTTCATCATGGCACCGATAGCCTGTCCCAGGGGCTACCAGTGCCATTGGTCAGCCCCTGTCACATGGTCACTGGCACCATCTTGTGCTCCTACCATGTGACAGGGGTTGACCAATGGCACCAGTAGCCCCTGTGACATAGTATGGGCAAAGGCTATCTGCGCCATTTTGAGTCCTGGCATCAGACTGACGGCGTGCAGGAGGTCGCTCCATGACCCCCGTTGGACACACAGGGACTTTTGGCCAGCTTGAGGGGGCCTCCTGACCCCCACGATGTGACATAGTGAGGGCAAAGGCGATCGGCGCCATTTTGAGTATTGGCATCGGACGGCCGGCATGCAGGAGGTTGCTCCCAGACCCCCGCTGGACTTTTGGCAAGTCTTGTGGGGGTCAGGAGGCCCCCCAAGCTGGCTAAAAGTCCCTGTGGGTCCAACGGAGGTCCCGGAGTGACCTGCACACCGGCCGTCCAATGCCAGGACTCAAAATGGCGCAGATAGCCTTTGCCCTTTGCCCTTACTATGTCACAGGGGCTACCGGTGCCATTGGTCAGCCCCTGTCACATGGTAGGAGCACAAGATGGTGCCGGTGACCATGTGACAGGGGCTGACCAATGGCACCAGTAGCCTGTGTCACAGGGGCTACTGGTGCAATCAGTGCCATGATGAAACCAGCAAACAAGTGCAGGGATGGCTTCTGGACTCCACGCTGGACCACCAGGGAGTTTTGGTAAGTCTTGGGGGGGGTCAGGAGGGTGGAGGGTTTAAATTTTTATTTAGGAGGCCAAATAAAACAAATCTGTTAAATACGTGAGGAGTCGTGATGCGTTTCGCCTCCCCACGTATTTAACAGATAGGACAAAATAAGTTGCGGATTACAAATACGTGGAAAATGGATGCACACCCCTAATGCTAGCCTTAATACTGCACTTCTCACAAATGCGCAACACAGAGCCTTACCCAATACGACTAAGGTACTAAATTAGAAACAAACATGCAGACAAAACTGAAATGGAAATTGTGAGAAACCAGACACTGAAGAAAAAGCAAAATACAAATAAGAAATGCATATTCCTGAAGATGGCATATTTCAATCGCTGATTTTATTTTTCCAATCAGTTGGTCCTAGTCTGTTCCCCTTGTCTCTTTCCTACTTCTGTTTTCAGGGTCGTCTTTCTTCTCTTGGTAGTCTCTCTCCTTCTCCCACACAGGCCTGCTTTCTCATAGAGCATGCAAGAGTGGGAGCCTATCACAAGGGCAGCAAAATCCTAAATCTGTTCCTGCACTAATTGGAAAAGCTTTTCTTCTTTCCCAAAGCTATTGAACAATATTCTAAAGGCCTGACATGTTTCCCCATAGACATGCAAATGGGAGAAGAGCCTTTCTAAAACTAAACTTTAATTCTCAAAGTTAAATTGCAGAGCATAAGCATTTTGCCTTAAACCTATATTTTTTTTTTCTAGAACATAGGTTTTATGGGAAAACATTTGGTTTCTAGCACTTATAGATAACCTATAACATTTGGCTGCTTTAGGTTGAATGGGTCAGAAGATAGTCTTTACAAAGGTGACTTTAAAAAGGGACTACTTTGTTAAAATTAACTTCACCCTGTTTGGGTGAGTTACACAAAAGCTCAAGATGAGTGAGTCTTTCCAAATGTATCAAGATCTACACAAGCTTAACTCATTTCATAAGAATCTCTAGCCACTTTTTTACAAGGCAAACTTCATTTACTATACCCTTGCAAATTTACTCCAGATAGTGGCCACTGGCCAGACATCTATTTTGATCCTTATAGGTTTAGAATTTAATGTTTTTTTTAATCTGACAAACAATTGGTTTTATAAGATTGCTTCATTGCATTGAGAACTCAGTTCTTCTAGATGTCCATTTGGCATCTGCAAGAATTGAGTTCTCAATGCAATAAAACACACTAGTCTTTGAAATCCAACTGTCATGGATTTGTCAGAATACTCTAGCAATGGAAGTTTCTTTCCTTAGTAGTAGAAAGAAACATGTATGACACAGAACAATTAGGTTTGAGGTCTTTAAGCGTTTAATGTGCATTTGGCATTATCTGTTTACTATATTGTTTCCATTCTGAGAAATGTAACTGTTTTTCTACTTGCGCTATTTTCTCTCCTCCCCACCAAAGTTCAAGAAAGATGTTGCAGTAAGGAATTTCTTGGTTTTTTCTTACAACTTAGTCTGTATCCACCTTTCATCTTTTTTTTATTAATGAATGGAAAGCATTTTTGATCTAATCACTAAGCTGCTGCTGCTCCCCTTTTTGAATAGTTTCAATGGCTGAAGATACAAATATTTTGTAAACATTCATGGCTTCTTACATTGCACCACTAATTTTTCATGTGTCACTCCTAGAACAATCTAGGACTTTTTATTTTTTTTTTGGAGGGGAGATTGGGCCACAAATTGCTGAAGGGTTTTTAAAACTGAAGACTTACATTCTAAAAGTTTAGTATATTTGCCATGTATTTTGTTCTTGAGCATAGAACTTAAGGACTGGAATAGTTTTATCATATCTAAGTCTAATGGATTGATCATATACCAGTAAAACTCCTGAAGATGAAAAACAGAACTGATTTCTCTTACAGATGTGGATGAATGTTCCCTGGCATATAATCCTTGTAACCAACTGTGTAAGAACACCATAGGATCTTTTACTTGTGATTGTGTAGCTGGTTACCAACTCCATGGAACAGCTTGTGAAGTTGCAGGTAAGTAGTGGAAGCTGGGCTGCTCCTTAGTTTAGTGCTGGCTCCTTAAGAGCTGTCTGAAAGGAGCCTAGAATGTTTCAATTTTAACAGTGCACAGGTTTAAACTGAATGCAAATTTTCAAACTTGTGCTAATTCAAGTCCTCTTGTATACAAACAGAATGTGGAAATCATTCCAGGAGCTCTCCTGCCACAGCTTGCTCTAACACTTGATTCAAGGTTCTGAAATAAAATAGTGTAGCTGCTGTTGTACTCTACTAGGAGACATAAAATCAAAAGAACAAGCTGAAAATGCTTTCTCTTGAGCATTTAATACAGTTTTCACTAGCTTTTGAAGATTAGTCAAACGAAATCCCCCTAAAATTTCTAAATAGTGTGAATCTTTAGGGCTACAACTAAAACTCCTGAGTGACTGGAAAAAAAAATTATGGCATCCCTTCTGTGTACAACTTGGAGCTTTGTTAAAGGGGTGGGAGATGCTGCCATAAACATTGGCTCAAACAAATCTTAGAGAGAACATATATAGTTAGTACAAAATTTATTAAATACCCACATATACCTATGTGGGTATTTTCAATAAATTTTGTATTAACTATATATGTTGTCTCTCTAAGATTTGTTTGAGTTTATGACATGACTAAAGAGTTGTATTTTATTACCCTTTGTGTAAATATGCCATAAACATTGGCAGCAGGCTGATGTAGTTTACTTTCTGGTCATGACTCATCTCATCTACCACATAAAAAGATGACTCTGGATAGCAGAGGTTGCAAACTCTATTTTCCTTTCAGTAAAACTATAGCTCCTATGCTTGAAAAACAGATGCACAATTCTTACCAGAAATTAGAAGCTCATATTCTACCATGTAAATCAAGCTGTTTAGAAAAGCTTCAGAGCAGCTTGAACTATAGTTTTTTAGTAGCTTTTTTAATTAAAAAAAAACAAACTTTTTCCAATGAAGTAAATGGGAAATGAATATAATTGACTAAACCTTAATATACTAATATTCAGATTTTTAAAACCTGATTTTTTTTTTTGACTTGCATAGTAAACTTAGACATGTCACCTTTTGACTTGCTCACACTATGGGACAATTTCCCAGAAGAATCGGGGCAGGTTCTGCACTTTATATCTAATACCTTGCAGTTCAGTTTTTTTTTTCAAACTGATAGAACTGGGGCTTGAAGAAACAACAAACTAAGGGGTAGATTTTCAGACGAGCGCGAATAGCCTACTTTTGTTTGCGCTCCAGGCGCAAACAAAAGTACGCTGGATTTTAGTAGATACGCGCGTAGTCGCGCGTATCGGCTAAAATCCTGGATCGGCGCGCGCAAGGCTATCTATTTCGTATAGCCTGCGCGCGCCGAGCCGCGCAGCCTACCCCCGTTCCCTCCTAGGCCACTCAGAAATCGGAGCGGCCTAGAAGGGAACTTTCCTTTGCCTTCCCCTCCCTTCCCCTACCTAACCCACCCGCCCGGCCCTGTCTAAACCCCCATCCTACCTTTGTCGGGATTTACGCCTCCCGGAGGGAGGCGTAAATCCCCGCGCGCGAGCGGGACTCCTGCGTGCCGGGCAGCGACCTGGGGGTGGGTACGGAGGGCGCGGCCACGCCCCCGGACCACCCCGGGCCATAGCCACGCCCCCATACCCGCCCCCGACACGCCCCCGCAACGCCGCGCGCTCCGGCCCTGCCCCCCGACACGCCTCCCGACACGCCCACTCCGAAAACCCCGGGACTTACGCGAGTCCCGGGGTTCTGCACGCGCCGGTGAGCCTATGTAAAATAGGCTCACCGGCGCGCAGGGCCCTGCTCGCGTAAATCCGCCCGGTTTTGGGCGGATTTACGCGAGCAGGGCTCTGAAAATCTGCCCCTAAGCATTTAAGGAACTCTCAAGCTCTACATTTTTTGAAGTTCTATTGGAAAAATCTTCATTTACAGAAATGTATTCATTAATTTTAAGACTTATTACATGCTAAGCCATATTTGTATTCATGTTTACTGAATTCACCCTTATGGTAAGTTATTGTTAGTGAACTGTATTTTTCTTCCTATCTCTTTAAGACAATAGCACCCTAATCTTGATAGCAGGGAACAAAGAGTTTGCTGCTCTAGATGTGAGGAGTGGCAAATACCAACCTCTCTTCCCTGTAAAAAGCACCCCTGTTGCAATTGCTTATGACCTTAAGCGCAAATCATACTATTGGGTGGATGAAAAAGGAACCCTACAAGCTTATGTGGTTGGAACAGAAAATATCACACAGCTTTACCAAGGTAAGTGTTCTAGTCTTGTGCAATACAGGAAGCCAATTGGTTGTGCATAGTACTTTAGTTTTTGAAGCAATAACAGTAAGTTGTTTTTTTTATAGCCACACACCATAGCTTTCTAGTAGTGTACTAGTCAAACATTTTGTTCACTTAGTATGGCATTTATGCAAAACTGCCATAACAGATACAGCAAAGAAAATGATGTAACTGGGACATCCCTATACTGATGGCCAACATAAATGAATGTTAATGCATAGGGTCCTGAACGTTTGGGATCAATTGTGCTTGTCAACTTTTAACACTAGTAGTGTTGTCCTCATTCAGGCAAAGTCCCTATGAATGTGATATAACTTAAGATGACACCATGGAAAATGTTCAAATCAGCAGCATAAGTAGGTTAGGATATTTGAGAAAATTACAAGTTTGTAATTGACAGCAAAATAACATGCCAATGCAAAACATCCAGAGCAATTTATCTTCTTCACTGGCTAAAGTTACAGGTTTAAGCACTGCCTTTTCTCATTGGATGTACTCCTGCAAAACATTACTGTATTCTCTTGAACATAAGACTGTTAATTTTTGATTGTGTTTCTGTTCTAACTCCATTATTTTCCCTTCCATGTAGGGTCCATGTGATAAGTTAATCGGACTCACAAGGACAAGTGTAAACTGTTAGGATCTAGTTCATATCTCCAAATTGGAGAGCTTGCATCACTAGCTCAGACGTATTTGAGGGCTGCTACTGAACAGCCCTTTAAACATTTCCATAGACCCAACTTGTTTTGGAATTTATGGCTGGCTTGATACCTACCAGCATTTGAACTTTCATCTACCATTTCTACAGTGCAGAGCTTATTTGAAAGTTAAAATTTGTCCTTGTCCATTGGAACCAACTGGCTTTCATTTCTTCCCCCCCCCATATATGAGCACTCAACAGACCTGACTCCTGAGCCTGTGGACTGACTTTTGTGAAGCTGTGGGTAAACACTGCTGTCAGCATGTTGAACCCTCTGTAACTGGCTTTCTGGGCTCCTTGGTGAAAAAATCCTTATTTCCAGGAAACTCTATAAACTTCTCTAGCTCCCCCCTTATGTTCTGAAAAGTGGAGACTAAGTTGACTCTGGGTGACAAGTGGCCTGTCTGCAGCTAGTTCAACTTTTTTTCACCTTTGTCAGATTGTGATGGTTTATTTCAGCTTGCTAGTCACTCTTAAAGTAAGCAGTTTAAAAACAGAGATCATAAATATATAAAATGCTGCAACTATAAATCAGTAAAGCCACACAAAGAATATTTCAGGATAGCTGAAATATATATTAGGATATTATAATATTCCAAACAAATGTATTTCAAGACCAAATACTATCAACTAACATTCAATTTTAAAAACTAACCATTTATCAAAATGCATTGTCAACGCACATAACTAATGCCATAACACATGTGAAAAATACTAGCACATGGCACAAATGCAAATTTGAGGGGAGCGGGATTGGGGAGATGTGTTGAGTGGGAATTAGTTAAATTAGGGGTGCTATTGCACCATTTTAACACAAACTACACCTTCCCTGGCATTAAGCTGTGATATGCCCAAAATGACCATAACTCAATTCACAATAAATTTTGGGAATTGCATTTTGCCCATTTCTGGGCTGGGGGGGAGGGGAGTGGAAAGCCTCTGGGGAGGGCATCACTGTGAGCACTTATACCCTCTATAGGAAGGCCACCTAATAGGTTGAGGTAAGGTGTTAGAGGTGGTTTAGGGGCCAGTTTTACATGTAGAGAGATGTACAATTAAACAGTACACCTTGGTGAAGATTTGATGTCCTTGTGAATGAGGAAAATCTCAGATGAAACTTTTACTATGTTATCTCACCCTAGCTTGATGGTACCCTGATGAGAACATAATAGAAATTTCATGTTTGAGACTTTCCTCACTCCAAATGGTAAGGATTTGCTATCCAGGTGTGCTGTGCTGTTCATATGTCTCACTCAATTGGCCCCCACCCCCCTTGTTCCCTAAAAACAGAGCCTTCAGATTGGCTCACTGAGATCCACCAATCTCTGAATGCTGCCAAATACCTCATGCCTGTTACACACTTTGCCTTGTCCTTGTTCTAAATGGGCATCCCAACTTGGACCTGACAGCCCAAGAAGGCAAGACCAAAATAAGCTCCGACCACCTACCCTGTGCTGTTTATGTGCCTGGGCTCCTGGAAATGCTGTCCCCATTGGTCCCAGCTGGGGGTAGGAAAAAAATGAAGTTGGTGCAAAGGATTCAGTGAAACATTTTAAAGGTCCTGACCACATGCTGATCAGCTACACACTTTAGTAAAAACCAAATCATACATGAACACTGTACACTAATCCCTTCCCTACTGTACAAAATAAGTCCATCTCTTATCTAGTAAGACAGCTAAATACTAAAATGGTTCCAATATTTGGACACCTGGAGGCTACATACTTTAAGAAAGCAAAATATCAGAACCATGTAGTGGTATGGATATCCACGTTATTCTCCAACTGAACTAACATCTTGGGTTTTAATGGCAAGGGCTTAAAGTAGAAGACTTCTGTACTTAGTCTGTCTACCCTTCAGGGCTGAGATTGGGGAACAGTCTCTTGCTCCAGCTATTAAAAGTGACTTGTGTTGAAGATGGTCTACTGCATTGAACAGAATATACTGTAATTTATTTCCAAAATGTTTATCCTCTACCTTTCAGAAAGGAAAGACTCTTATAATCAATGGAACAAAAACATAATGCTATAAACAGATGAAATTAGACTTACCACCCTATCAGCCCACTAAACACTAATATGAAATTGTAAAGAAGAAAATATAGCAACTAGCAGGGACTCTCTAGCTTAAATACAAATTCACATGGAACATAGGAAGCAAAACACATCTTGCTCAGAAAGCTGTCAACTGGGAGGGCTCATAGCAGTATACAGGTGTATGGTATATTTCTTTGCAAATTTATAACACAATTATTTAATCCACATTACAAACTAATTAAAGTTTCCAAAATTTTTTTGTTTTCAAGGAGGAAAAGACTTCAGATGCCAGATTGACTTTCAAAATTAGTCAATCTGGAAAGGGGCAAAATCATTAGTATAAAAAGCCTCCTTTTTTTTTGTTTATGGCAATTTTACCTTTATAACAAGCTGGCCAGTGTTTCACCTTGATGGCTGCATCAGGGAGACTTTTTAGAACTGTTCCTAATACAAAAAACAATTATGGTAAAATTAAAAAAAAAATAAACTCTCACCTACTGCCCCCAGTGGACTCACCTTTCAAAATGTGTATTCTTCAAAAACATACAAAGCTTAATGGTGATCAAAATCTACCTTCCATTTAAACAATGTTTGAAAGGTGGCAGCTTATATTGTAATGCTATCCAAACCCCTATTCTATTGCAACAATCAGTTGTCTGTCAAACTGCTGGCCAATCATATTCAAACTTCATTACTCTTTCAAAGAATCTGGTCCCATTCACTTTCAATCTGTTAGAACACACAAATACCTTGATAGAAATACCACACAAATACCTTGATAGAATGCTGGGCTGCATAGGGAGAGGAATATCGAGTAAGAAAAGGGAAGTGATTATCCCCTTGTACAGGTCCTTGGTGAGACCTCACCTGGAGTATTGTGTTCAGTTCTGGAGACTCTATCTCTGAAGAGACAGAGACAAGATGGAGGCGGTCCAGAGAAGGGTGACCAAAAAGGTGGAAGGTCTTCATCAAATGACTTATGAGGAGAGATTGAAGAATCTAAATACGTACACCCTGGAGGAAAGGAGGAGCAGAGGTGATATGATACAGACATTCAGATACTTGAAAGGTTTTAATGATCCAAAGACAACGACAAACCTTTTCCATAGGAAAAAAATCAGCAGAACCAGGGGTCACGATTTGAAGCTCCAGGGAGGAAGATTCAGAACCAATGTCAGGAAGTATTTCTTCACGGAGAGGGTGGTGGATGCCTGGAATGCCCTTCCAGAGGAAGTGAAGACCAGAACTGTGAAGGACTTCAAAGGGGCGTGGGATAAACACTGTGGATCCATAAAATCAAGAGGCCGTCAATAAAGAGTGGGTGGCTAGCCAGAATGACAGCTACTGCCTGGAGACAATACCCTTATTCAATAAACATACACATGGTTACTGTGACTCCAACATCGCTCTAAGCTACAACAGCAAGAGGAAATGTGGAAAAAAGGATTTGCACTCACAAAGTGGGGAGTAGCTGGCTTGTTACGGCGGTTACTACCCCAAACCAAATAAGCCTGATACTTCACTTTCAATGCATATCCAGCATAGCTCTCTGCTTCAACGGCAGGGGAGAAGAAAACCTGATACTTCACGCATATCCAGCATAGGTCCCTGCTTCAACGGCAGGGGAGAAGAAAAACTGATACTTCACGCATATCCAGCATAGCTCTCTGCTTCAATGGCAGGGGAGAAGAAAAACTGATACTTCACGCATATCCAGCATAGCTCTCTGCTTCAACAGCAGGGGAGAAGAAAAAAGGATTCGCACTCACAAAGCGGGGAGTAGTCTGGCTTGTTACGGCGGTTACTACCCCAAACCAAATAAGCCTGATACTTCACTTTCAATGCATATCCTGCTTCAATGGCAGGGGAGAAGAAAAACTGATACTACAAGCATATCCAGCATAGCTCCCTGCTTCAACAGCAGGGGAGAAGAAAAACAACCAATAAGGGCTGAATAACACAGTCTGGGTAAAACAAATAAGCATGGGTGTAGCTTGCTTATTGCGGCGGTTACTTCCCCTACTACCCATAACTAATCAAGCTTGATATTTCACTTGGTTGCAGCTCCATCACTGCTCTCTACATTAATGGTGGGGGTGGAAGGGAAATAGAACCAAAGAGCTAAGAGAAACAGATAAGTATGAGAAAAAAATGTGAAGCTTGCTGGGCAGACTGGATGGGCCGTTTGGTCTTCTTCTGCCGTCATTTCTATGTTTCTATGTTTCTATATTCCCATTGAGCATTCTAAAACTATACCACCTTTTTTTTTCCATTTAATCACCAAACCAGGTTTCAAGACTGTTATATAAAAAAAGGATCCATTCAATGCTTGTATTCATTCTTTGTGGATCAATACTTTCCTATTCATATATCCATCTTTGTTCTTTCTATAACAACCACTTCTCTATCACTGCCCTGCAGAGGCTGTAATACCATATATCATGAAAACACATAGATCTTCAAATTTTTGATTATAATCTGTACAGTGAGACCATTGGTGTTTCCAATCTCTTGTTTTTGAAGCAACTTCAATGTTCCAATATTCGAATTCTCAAAGTTCTACTGGTCTTTCCAACAAATCCTGCCACAAGGACACAGGAATATGTAAATGGATACACATGTTAAATGTTTCAACTTGTATTTTCTCTTGGTTATGGAATGCAAAAAGTCTGAGATCTAAAGTGACTCCGCACACTAAATGTCCTGCTTGACTGCCAGGATTTTGCTGTCATTTCTCCTGAGAAAGATGGACACATTTTTTCAAATTCTTACTCCTTGTGTAAGCAAACCATATATTGACATCCTGGAACTGTTCATATAATCATAATTGAATATTTTTCTTGAATCTTCTTGATTGTCTCGAATGACTGTACACAAGTCAAAATATCTCTTGATTACGTTTGATTATTCGACCCAATAGACTTCCTCTTGGTGAAAATAATGCTTGTTTATAGGCTTTCCTAATGCCAACTGGATATTCGTGCACTAAAAAATTATTGGACACTTGATTTTTCTTAAATTCTTGGAGAGGTGTAGATTCTCACTTGTAAGAACTGAGTGGTAGATTCTCACTGGTTTGAGAACGGAAACTTCTATAATGCGAATATGCATTACAAATTGGTTGCCTTTTTATGTATGTAATGTGACTAATTTTTCTACCTTCACCCATACATACTGTGACATCCAAAAGTTCTCCAACTATAATTCATAGTGAACTGTTATTGCACAAGTTAATCCATTGATGACATTTCTGTTTATGAATTGTCATTAATTATAACCAGGTTATATGTACACTGATATATAAACATACAATAATAGTACTTCCTCAAATTATATATCAAATTTACATAAACAATTCATATATCAGAATTATTCACTCAAAGAAATCCAAAAGAGATTAGTTCAAATATGAGCAATTTAAGAAAAATCAGAGTAATGTCACTTCACTTTAAGGAAATCAGAGATACAGCAGGTCTACTAATTGCTCTCAACCATCTGCTAGATTTAGGGGGTGCATATCTAGGAATGCCTGTAAAGCAATTATCTCCTAGAAAACATTTGTTCCTTATACCATAATTCACATTTACAGGGGTACCATAAAAAGAATTTGGCACCCCTAGCAAGGGTATCAGATTTTAATCTAAGGAAATCCTGCCTTCTTGAGTTGCCCTTGCTAGATCTGGATACATCAGATCTGTTCTGTGAAATTTCTGTAATCTATTTCGAAGAAATAGGCGTAACAGTGTCTCTTTCAGATGGAAAGATAAATGAGACAAAGATGCTCTTAACGAAATCTGTTTCAATAGAAGCTTCTAATTTCTGAAACATTCATGGACAGCACTGATTGCATGTCCCCCATTCATGCTCTTTGTGGTATATAATACATTTTTGCCAGAGCTGGGAGACTGATTTGGCATTTTCAGAATGTGCAATAAATATTAGATGTGAATCTGTTCCGGTTCAGATTCACATCGTTAATTTTTTTTTTTTGTGCGACCCGATCGCGGTTTTGTTTATCGGCTGCACCCAAGCCAATAAACAAAAAAACCCACCCGACCCTTTAAAACTGATCCCTTAGCTTCACCCACCCTCCCAAACCCCTCCAAAACTTTTTACAAGTACCTGGTGGTCCAGTGGGAGTCCCGGGAGCGATCTTCTGCTCTCGGGTTGTCGGCTGCCACTAATAAAAATGGCGCCGATGGCCCTTTGCCCTTACCATGTGACAGGGTATCCGTGCCATTGGCCGGCCCATGTCACAATGTAGGCGTAATGGACGGCCGGCGCCATCTTTAAAAATGGTGCCAGCCATCTGTGCTCCTACCATGTGACAGGGTATCCGTGCCATTGGCCAGCCCCTGTCACATGGTAGGAGCACTAGATGGCCGGCGCCATCTATAAAAATGGCACCGGCCATCCATTACACCTACATTGTGACATGGGCTGGCCAATGGCACGGATACCCTGTCACAGTAAGGGCAAAGGGCCGTCGGCGCCATTTTTATTAGTGGCAGCAGACAACCCGAGAGCAGAAGATCACTCCCGGGACTCCCACTGGACCACCAGGTACTTGTAAAAAGTTTTGGAGGGGTTTGGGAGGGTGGGTGAAGCTAAGGGATCAGTTTTAAAGGGTCAGGGTGGGTTTAGGGATTGTTTTGGTGTGCAGTTTTTTCCACCCTCCCCCAAAACAATAAGAACCCCACAAACAATTTTGTGGGGTTTTCCTGTTTTGGGGAGCCCCGATTTCTGACTATTTTGAAAATATATATTTTCAATCAGAAGCAAGATTCACATCCCTAATATTCCTCCACTTCTCTAGGTGGTATCAATTTTTGATATGGGAAATTTAAAATCCTTAAATTAGGGTATTTTAAATTGTTCTCCATATATGCTATCTTTTTAGTTAGACCTCTGTCTTAACCAAATTTTTCTGAAACTGTTCTACTTTATCCAGTCTTTCATCATAAACTTCCAGTTTATTATATTGAGAGATTTTTATAGATCTAAAACTTTGTTGTGAATCCACAATAATATTGGTCAATTTTATTGCTGCTTCCTGGGACTTAATCGCAGCCCAGAGTATGTCCATTGTAATTTATGAAGTCTTAGTAGGTATAATTATTTTTAATTCAGACATATCCTCCTTGCCATCCCCTGTGGCTTGGTCCCCCTTTCCCAAATCAATATTAGGCAAAACTTTTAAATCAGGAGACTTCTTTTCAAAGAGAATCTCCCAAATTTTCCTTTAAGGCAATCTGTGGGGATGGGGTATTGGGAGCTCTGGGGCTCGGAGATGGCTTCAGCCTGTGGGACAGATTCTCGCTCATGAACAGTCTCCACTGCAGCCCTTTCCTCCGGTTACACTCCTGCTGCAGCCATAAAGAATGAAGAAATCTGAGGCTGAGTTGGTCCAGATAAGGGAGACTGACAGCCTCCCTTATTTGAGCTACAAGTCAATATTTTCTCCTTAATGGTTAACTCTGGTAGGATTTTCCAATCTAATATCTTTTGGGTTGGAGGAATAGAGGGTTAGTTACTAAGTTGAAGAATCCTCAAACTTCAATTCATTAGTATTTGGAGAGAGGGTTTTGTCTCTATAAACCAAGCAAAGCAGCACGCCCCTTTGGCACAAATGGCTTCGGCAGCACGTCAGCGTCTGCATGCCACAGGGGGGTCCAGTTTTAGACCTACCTGTCCCTACCCTTGATGTCAGCAGGGGTCGGGGTTTCTCCTCACCCTGAGGTAATATCTCTCCTCTCTCACCTCCCCATTGAAATTTCTGCAATTCCTCTAACGTTTTTATGCCCTGGTTGGGAACATCATAAGTATATATCAGATGCCAACATATGTCACAAAACATTTAAACAAAACCTTAAAACCTGGCTATTTAAAAAAGCCTACTATCAATAATCTGAATCCTCATCTACTCTTCCTAACATCCACAATCTATCATATATTGTTTATATGTTATTAATACAAAGTTATATACGGTATTGTATTCAAGTTACCATGTTATATTGTAAAGCGCAATGCTGAATTACTGTTTGTATGTAAACCGAGGTGATGTTGTTTACGTACCCCGGTATAGAAAAATCTATAAATAAATAAAATCTGGCATCTGAGATAAAAGATACAAGTCACTTAACTCAGTTTTTGGATTCTTTGTGTAATGGTCTCTTTAGATGTTCATTATACACTAGCATTCTGCAAGAACATGCTTTAAATATTTGCAATATTCTAAGACAACTGGTTCATCCACACTTTGTGCCTACATCTTTTGAGGTTGGCAAGAATTGCCCTATGACAATTTTTTCATGTTTCAAAAACTGTACCTATAGATTAAGGAAACAGCGATGGGCTGCACCATGGCCCCATCAGTGGCAAACCAATATGTCTGAATTCTAGTCATATTGGATTGAAACTTTTATTTTTTTTCTTCTAAAAGGTGAATTATGGGTGAGATTTATGTTTTTATACCCTGGTTGGGAACATTAGAGGAATTGAAGAAATTTCATCAAGGGATTAACTCATGCAATAACAAATACAGTTCACTGAATTAGTTGCAGAGAATGGTTTTGGATGTCACAGTATGTATGGGTGAAGGTGGCAAATTGGTCACAATCTTACATACATAAAAAGGCAACAGATTTGTAATGCATTTTTTGCATTATGGAAGTTCCCATTCTCAACCAGTGAATTTACCATTCTCTTAGTTCCTACAAGTGAGAATATACAAATCTCTCCAAGAACTTAAGAAAAATCAGTGTCCAATGATTTTTTTTTAATGCAAGAATATCCAGTTGGCATTAGGAAAACCTATAAACGAGCATTATTTTCAGTCTATTGGGTTGAATCAAACACAAGCAAGAGAGATATTTTGACTTGTATGAGACAGAAGTCATTTGAGACACATCAAGAAGATTGAATATCTTGAATTATGATTACATGATGTTTGTAAATAAACAACTCCTGACCAAGTCTTAAATCACACAATAATATATTTATTATACTGAGTATAAGCAAAGGTATACTTAGGAAGCAAAGGTATACTTACAACATGTACATAGCACATCGAGGTCTGGAACTTTTGCTTGTTTTTTTCTTTTTGCAAGCTCTTTTTATATACATTTTCTGTAAGCTAATTGATAACTACTATTTGTTCCAAACCACAAGATTTCAGTTAACCTTGCTGCTAAATGCAGCTACTCTTTGTTCCCGTTTGATCTTATCTTACTTCATATGCACAAACTTTCTTCAGATACCCTTTCTCAGATCTGTTATCTTGTTATCTCATGCTCATCCTGTGACTCACTTGTTGACGTTTCACCTGGATTCTGCTAATGTGTGTGTTGCTTTGCAAAACTAGGCCATAGTTCATATGTTGCTTTGCAAAACTAGGCCATAGTTCACCATAGCTGCTTCTTCTTTCTTCAGAGCCTTAATTCATTTTGAGGCCTCTGGTATTTTTTCCATCAGCATGTTCTACAATCCTCCCTTGAGCCAGATTGACTCTGGCTCACATTAGGTGTCTTCATTCTTCACACAGGGGAACAGCATAGAGACTAGGGTTTTCTTCTTTGTATCTGTGGACACCTCCCTAGGACCTCCCTTTTAACTGCTCTCACTTTCCGTTTCCCAGCTATCATCTGTACTGATTGTGGTTTGGATCATTCTAGTAGTCCTCAAGTTTATATTGCTATACGCTATCATATTGGTTACTGGTTTTGGTGTTGGCATCTTTGGTCGACAATATTGTAATACTGAACAAATACATGGAATACAAAAACATAATATTATGCCTAAAACCAGTAATCCGAACAAAACTCCTACTATCCCCTTCAAATGACTAGATAAGTTAGCAAACCAGGAAGTTATGGAATCCCACCAAGTTACTGAGATTCCTCCCTTAAAATCGCTAACTTGAAGTCTAGCCAGTTCTTGTATCTTTTGCATTGCGTTGTAAACTATATGAGAGCGATTGACCACTACTGTACAACATTCAGAGCTATTAAGTACTGTACACAATCCGCCTTGGGCAGCCAATATATAGTCCAGACCGTGTCGATTATATGTAGAAACCGTAGTTAATTCATCTACCGTGTCTTGAAGGGCTTTAAGGGCGATCTCTAATTCATGCGTGACTACATGGAGGACAGATTGTAGTCGCCGAATGGCCATTCCCAATTCAGCTGCAACTGCAGGTTGGGCAAATGGTAACCATGAGGTATAGCTTAATGCGTCTAATCTAGTTTTAGTTAAAGGGTAGGTGGAGTTAATATAATCCAACGAGAGTTGGATTGCTTGATCTTCAGGGACAGCTGAGGGAACACTCCTTCGGGAGCGGGTATGCATAGGGTGATTTAATGGAATAATTCGAGAAAAATAGTTAAATGTAACTAACACACAAAATTCATAGTATGCAGGGAGTTTGAGGAAGACTATTCCATCACACAACCAATAATGTCCAACATAAAGATTTGCAAAGTTTTGTATTACGGTATCATTGCTATTGTTATAAGGGCCATAAACAAAAGGAGATTTATATTTTCCTAATACACTACAAGGAACCAAAGATAAGTCATTTTCAGATGAACAGTTATTGTCTGCTATGTTGAAGAGGTCACACAGACGTGGACAGACAGTGTATGTGGAATTGAAAGTGCGTATGTATTGGGTGTCGGTGGCTACATGTACAATCTTGGACAGATTTGCTATACATGGGAGGCAACCTGGTGGAGGAGATGCAGTAATATGTGAAAATGTGCAATTACAGCTTATTACAATGTCAGTGAAAGGGGTGCTGGGTAAGATGGTTCCCTTACGAATAATCCATGTTGTATTGTATGTGGAGTAAGTATAGTTGCAAGGAATAGGGTTCGGGGAAGTAACATTACTAAGGCAAAGAAAACCATTTTTTGGTAAATCGGCTGTAAGTGGGGGAGGTTTGGCATTACCCAAATATTGTGTCCATGTTTGTCCTGCTAATGGATCTATGGTCATATTGTGTTGTCCATTATCTTTAAATCCTAAAATATGGTGTAATGGAACTGGAAAGGAAATGGCTGGGACATGTGAATGGGCTTTTTGATGTGGAGTGCAGACGATACAATCCGTAATATCTGCTGGAAGAGCCTTTACTAATTCATGTATTGTCTGTACCCACAAATTTGTTAATCCTGAAACAGGGGCCTGTTGGAGAGGGAAAGAAGTAACAAGTGGCCATGTATACGTTAGTACATATAAACAGGTTAGTAAACATAACATTGTCATTTCCTTCAGTCGTCAGTCTACTTCAGAGAAAAAAGATAATGCAACAGTCCAATTATAGTATTGGATTAAATGTCCGTATATCCGACAAATGTACCCAAGTGGAATGTTCAGATAGTTTAGCAGCAGTATGGCTGAGGTCTGTGATAGTGAAAGGTCCAACATATATCGGATCCTTCCAAGTCTTGTGGGTGTAATTCTTTCGTAGTACTTGATCACCTACTGAAAAGGAAGCGCAAAAAGATTGTTTAGGAACCTTTTTCGATTCAGTCTGTATTAGATCTGCTGCCATGGCTACTAGGGGCTGAACTTTTTTCCAATACTCTACTTGAGTATCAGTTTGTCTTATTCTCACCGGATTCATAATCCGTCCTGTCTGTAATTGAAATGGAGTAATCTCATGGATTGTACCTGGCGTATTCCGTATATTCATTAAGGCCAATGGTAATACATCCAACCAGGTATATAATTTGTTTTGTTTTTATTTAATGCTGCTAGCAATACCCTCAATTTGGTTTTCAATATTCCGTTATATCGTTCTACCAAACCATTCGAGGTTGGCTTATAGACTGACACACGTCGATGGATAATATTACAGATCTCTTGTAATTCATTCATAATTTGATTATTAAAGTGTGTCCCATTATCAGATACAATTTTGATCGGACATCCATGGGCTGGTAAAATTCTATGTAAAAAGGTATCAATAACTACATGAGCTGTTTCTTTTGTACATGGGAAAGCTTCTATCCAATGTGAAAAGCTATCCACCCATACCAATACATACCGTTTTCCTTTAACTGCTTCAATCATATCAGTGTAATCAATGTGCCATTCCAAACCTGGTCCCTGGGGGATAGGCAAGTTACCAGGACTCACAGCTGGGCCTCGACGAGCTATATGAGTAGAACAGACTAAACAGTTATGAATTATCTGTACAGCTAAAGCATAAAGATTCTGGTTCCAATGATTACTTTGTATGCCTGCTAATAGTGCAGTGGCAGACAGATGCATGGTTGCATGCCATGCAAAGAAGTATCGCAACACTTCTGATGTTGTCAAACATTTTTTTCCATTAGGGTGGAGCCATTCTTTCCCTTCTTGATAACATCCAATTGTCACCCATTTCTGTAATTCCTCACCACTAGGTTGTTCATGGAATATGTCAAGTGGCATGGGATATGGCGTATGCATTAATTCTGAGCTAAACCGTGTTTGCATAGTCATTAGTTTCACGGTAAGCACTTCTGTAGCAGCTTTATCTGCTAGGTCATTTCCCTGTGCCTCAAAGCTCATGTGTCCAGTATGTGCTGGCGTCCATACTATAGCAGTTTTAGAACCAACCCCTTCCCTTTTTGATAATAAGTTCAGTATTTGTTTCCAGTTGTTATGTTGTAAGGGCTGACCCGTTGCAGTAATCATTCCCCTTCTTTTCCATTTCAATAAATGGTATTGTAGAGAACTAACTACATATGAACTATCAGTATAGATTGTGCAGTGCTCTTTCATTCCTGAAGATTTCAAAGCTGCTATTACAGCAAGGAGTTCAGCTTCTTGTGCTGTTACACCTTTCCCTGTTTGATACTGTATTTTGGTAATAATATCTAAACTGGGTGTAACACTTAATGCTGCAAACGCCGCTTGCTGGTCTTTCTGTGCCCCATCTGTAAACCATATTAGTCCCTTGTCAAGGGGATCAAACTGGGTCAGTAAAAGGTCCGGGATGTCTTTTCTTTCAATTTGTCTCTGTACATTACTAGGAAAAAACAATCTAATAACTTATTCTGAGCTTTCGTGAGAGGTGCTGTTACTATATCTTGGCCAGTCAATATTGTTTGATATTTACCAAATCTGGTTGCTGTCAATGCAGCCTGACTAGTCGTTAGCAAATGATGTATTGAATGAGCGCAGTGTAAAATTAACGAGCTATATGGCATCATAGCTCGCCATTTACCAATAGCGGCGACAATAGCAGTTAATAACTTTGGAATTTCAGGTAGAGCCATTTCCACTGGACTATAGGATCCAGATAGAAATGCCACTGCTTGTTTCGGTGTATCTTCTTGATTTACAAAAGCAGCCCATGTGTTTCCCATGTCTCGGACCCATATATGCACTTTCAGCCTGGGGTCTACAGTACCTAAGGGTTCAGCCTGTAGTAAAGTCTGTAATACATCTTGTATTACCATTTCGTCATCTTCAGTCAATTTTATTTGCGCATTAGAACCAGTACCAGCCGGTACCTGTAAGTGCCTCAGTAGAGGAGAAATGCGCGCTGAATAACTTGGTATCCATTGTCGACAGTAATTAAAAGTTCCCAATAAACCTCGTAATTGCTTTAAATTCTGGGGAAACTCCTGTTTCTGTAGTTCTAACAATAGGTCCTTTGTTATGTGTTTAGTAGCTGAGGATATTATTTGACCTAGAAAATTTACTTGAGTCTTAGCTAATACACATTTCTGTTGATTACATTTATATCCTGCCTCACCAAGCCTTTGTAATTTAAATGTCCATTCACAACATTCTATTTTAGTTTCAGCAGAAAGCAATATGTCATCAACATATGTAAATAAAGATACTGATTTAGGTAAAATACTTCTGAACTGCTCTAGATCCTTGTTCAATTGTTTTGAAAATACAGTCGGGCTATCTGTAAAACCTTGGGGACATGCGTGCCCACCGATAAGCTTTTGTGCCTAATACAAAAGATGTTAGATCACGAGAAGCAGTATGTAGAGGAATTGCAAAGAATGCATTAGATAAATCAATGACAGAGTTGAACTTATATATGGGCTGTGTTTGTAATAATGTCAGAGGATTAGCACAAACTGGATATTGTGGAATCACTATATCATTCAATGCACGTAAATCATGAACAATTCTGACATCATTTTCTCCTTTTGGCACAGGGAATAAAGGAGTATTATAGGGTGACTGTGATTCTTCAATAATACCATGTTTTAACAATCTAGCAATATGTTTCATAGTAGGTTCCATTAACTTTTCTTTTACTGGATAAGGGCTCACATTTGGTCCCAGCTCATATGGTACTGTTTTAATTCGATAAGCCGGAGCTGTTTTTGCTCTACCATAAGGAGCCTCTTCTGTGCTCCATAAATCTAAAGGTAGTTGATCCCATTTCCATTCATCCGGGATTTCATTCTCCTCCTCACTTCCTATTGAAGTGAGTAATGAAAGGAGGCTTTTAGATGCTGGGATTTTAAAGGTGAGAGTTAATCCAAATTGAGTAAGTAAGTCTCGTCCTAGTAAATTTACAGGGCAATGTTCAGCAATTAAGAATTTAACTGAAGCTTCTCTTTTACCTTGTGTAGTGTCAATTACTACTGGGGTTAATTCAGTTAAATGTTTTTTACTGGGCTTGCCATCAAAGCCAATAGTGATGTTTGTTTCAATGGATCTTTTTACAGCGCTTGGTTTAACACAAATAACAGATGATGTAGCGCCTGTATCAATCAAAAATTGCATTGGAACCTGCTGAGGACCTACTAATAATTGCACAAACGGCTCTGAATTCTGTAAAAACACAGTATCTCCCTGCATTATTCCTTCATTCCCCGCAGGCTGTCAATAGTTACCTTGGCCCCACACCGGGAATTGTGAGGGCTGTTGGCCAGCCTGTAACTGATCTGGTGCAGATAACGGCGGCGGTGTCTGCAATGTTTGGTTAAGCGGCGGCGGTGTCTGTAAAAATGTTTGTTGTGTGTGATCAGGGACTCCTGATCGCCTGCATTCAGTTGCATAGTGTCCAAATGACTGGCAATTCCAACACTGCACATGAGCTCTTCTATCAGGGGACGGTCTATTCATTATCCCTTGTGCAAAACCTCTTCCTCCCCTTCCCCTTCTCATCCCTCGACCTCGGGGGATATAGGAGGGATATGCTCCCTGATATATTCCTTCATACGGGGTACGCGGTGGACCCTGTATCACATAACAATCCTGTATATCACTGCCTTGTAGGTTTACTGTAGCCTGATTTCTTTGTGTTTTCATATTCTTTTTCTCCTCTAAGTCCGCTATCTGTAATGTCATTAATTTGCTAGCCATTTTCTGTTGCTCTTTATTAGAAGTTCTTATTTTGCAATGCACTGAGGCGAAATGCATTAAAGTGTTTCTCACCTCTGGCCATGTTTTTGTTGAAAGTGCCACAACATTATTCAAATTAGTCTGCATATTTGCAGGCAAAGTAGCATAGAATAAATGTAAAAATACAGGGATGTTTGGCTGTATATCAGCATCCTGCCCGGTTTGTGCCTTATACATGTCCATACATTTTGTCAAGTGCATTGCAAAATCAGTTAAGCCATCCCACTTGGCTGCGGTGATGGCTGTAAAATCTATGCTGGTAGGATACAGGACATTTAAAGCATTTACCAAATCTATCCTGTCCTGTCTCTGAAAAGGAAGTCCATCAGCAATATGAGTTATAAGTCGTGGACGTGCGCTTACTGCTGATAGTTGCGGTAAACTAATGCCGCAAGCTGCACATAGCGCCTTAAAATCTCCTATGGCTAAATGTGTTCCGGCCGTATTAGTATCTATTGCCTCGAGCCAGAGCCTTGCTCCTTTATGTATACTAGGCAATTTTTGTATAATCGTACTAATATCTACTGGTGTATATGGTTTATAAGCTGCAGTGGGTGGCTGTTGCCCATTATCTCTTAGGAAGATAGGAAATTCCAAATTATCTTTCTTGTTTCTTATTCCCTTAAAGGGTGGCGAGTTTAAATCTTGTATACATTTTAACCATATGTCTAGACCTTTCTGAATATATTCCAAATCTTCTGACTCCTTACAATATTTGCTGATTAATTCCCTTATTTCTGCAAGCTGTGCTTCATTTACTGGCCCTTCTGGGTGGCAAGGAATGTTTATATTTGCATTGCTTAATTCTGTCTTAACAGTGGTCCACCATGGAGCCCCATATGAACCTTCCTCAATCATTTTAATCCTTTCTTTAATTATCTCTGGTGACAAGGATGACCCTTCCTCTTTTTGAGCCATTCCTGATAAAGGACTCTGGGGGGCACCTGATAACACATCAGCCCGTAATTGCTGACAGTCCTTGCCATTGGCAGGTGTCAGGTGCACTAATCCCTTAATTTTAAAATTATCGTTTCCAGGGAAAAACTCAGCAGTTTCCCGTTCAAATTTAGCTGCTTGTTCCAAATCCGGATATAAGGGTTTAGGCTTTTGTACAGGCCCTTTCAACGGACCATAGCCTGCTGGTATGGGCATTAAAATTTTGTGATTACTGTCTTCCAGCAGGGGACATGTAGTCACATATGGGGGCGGATTTAGGGATTTTGATCTTATTTCACCTATAACCTTATTTTTCTTTTTTATTTCTTTATCAGCTGTATATAAGTCACCTGTCACTGAAAATAAATTCCACACATGCAGATGTTTCTCTAGACTATTTTTCTTTTTATTATCTTGTAGGAATGTTAACAATGGCAATAGATGACTAAGTTTCAAAGATCCTTCCATGGGCCAGGAAAGAAAGGAATCTTTAGCAGAGTATTTACCCCATTTGTCATTTGTTTTCTTAAGGTCTTTATCAAATGGAAATTAATTACATGCTGGACAGCTGTACATGTATCATCACTGTTAACATATAATGTATGTAACGTGTTAGGCTGTCCTAATTGTCCTTCTGGGACCCTTTTAGGGGTTGGGTGTGTGTTAACCATTTTAAACTGTCATTTACTTAGGCTACGCACATATAACTGTATATAGTAACCGAGACAAAATAAGAACACAAAATATATACACGCTAATATCAACCCACACAGTAAATACAAGAAAAACAACAATTGCTGCAGCGTTAAAACCTCAGGCGCCTTTTCTCAAAACTATCACCATGATTCACACAGGACTTTTGGCTTTAATTACCGATTACTCCTGGGCTGCAGTTGATCAATCTGAGCCCTAGGGAATCACACCAAAGGAACGTGAATCTTCTACTCTTCCCAAGAAATAATCAGAGTTGCTTCCGCAAACATGTGACGAATGCCTGCATTCTCCACCAATTGTTTGTAAATAAACAACTCTGACCAAGTCTTAAATCACACAATAATATATTTATTATACTGAGTATAAGCAAAGGTATACTTAGGAAGCAAAGGTATACTTACAACATGTACATAGCACATCGAGGTCTGGAACTTTTGCTTGTTTTTTTCTTTTTGCAAGCTCTTTTTATATACATTTTCTGTAAGCTAATTGATAACTACTATTTGTTCCAAACCACAAGATTTCAGTTAACCTTGCTGCTAAATGCAGCTACTCTTTGTTCCCGTTTGATCTTATCTTACTTCATATGCACAAACTTTCTTCACAGATACCCTTTCTTAGATCTGTTATCTTGTTATCTCATGCTCATCCTGTGACTCACTTGTTGACGTTTCACCTGGATTCTGCTAATGTGTGTGTTGCTTTGCAAAACTAGGCCATAGTTCATATGTTGCTTTGCAAAACTAGGCCATAGTTCACCATAGCTGCTTCTTCTTTCTTCAGAGCCTTAATTCATTTTGAGGCCTCTGGTATTTTTTCCATCAGCATGTTCTACAATGAACAGTTCCAGGACTTAGATATATGGTTTGCTTACATGAGTAGGACATAATTCTATCTTTTTCAAGAGAAATGACTGCAAAATCCTGGCGGTCAAGTAGGACACTTCAAGTGCAGATGTTTAGCATGCAGTCACTTTAGAGCTCAATTTTTGCATCCCATAACCAAGAGAAAAATACACATTGGATACACATGTGGTTAAATGTTTCAAATGTTATTTACATGCTCCTGTGTTCTTGTGGCAAGATTTGTTGGAAAGACAACTTTGAGGATTCTAATATCGGAACATCAAAGTTGCTTCAAAAACAGATTGGAAGCACTAATGGTCTCACACTGTACAGATTATAATCACAAATTTGAATTTTTTTCTTGATGGTATTACAGCATCTGTGGCGTGGTGATAGACAAGTGGTTACAGTAAGAACAAAGATGGATATGAATTGGAAAATATTGATCCACAAGGAATGAATATAAGCATTGAATGGATCCAGTTTTTTTATTATAAATATCACAACAGTCTTGAAACCCAGTTTAGTGAGTTAATGGAAAAATGGTGGTATAATTTTAGATTGCTAAATGGGACTATCAAGAGTCATTCATAAGTTCTAATTGGTCCCATTCGCTTTCAATCAGATTCTATGAAATAGAGTAATGAAGTTTGAATGTGATTGATCAGCAGTTTGACAACTGACTGTTGCAATAGAATGGTGTTTGGATAACATTACTATATAAGCTGCTGCCTTTCAAACATTGTTTAAATGGAAGGTAGACTTTGATTACCGTTAAGCTTCATATGTGTTTGAAGAATACACATTTTGGAAGGTGAGTCCACAGGGGGCAGTGGGCAAGAAGATTTTTTAAATTTTACCACAATTGTCTCTTTTGTATTGGGGGAAAAATTCTAAAGTCTCACTGAGGCAACTGCCAAGGTGAAACACTGGCCAGCTTGTTATAAAGGTAAAACTGCCATAAACAAAGGCTTTTAGACTGATTTTTGCCCTTTACCAGACTGACTTTCAAAAAGTCACTCTGGCATCTGAAGTCTTTTCCTCCATGAAAATGAATAAAAATATTGAGAGCTTTGGGAAACGTGATTCTTACAGGCAAGCAGGATGGTTGTCCTCACAAATGGGTGACATCGAGGACGGAGCCCAACCACGGAAAACTTCTGTCAAAGTTTCTGGAACTTTGACTGGCCCCTACTGAGCATGCCCAGCACGGCACCAACCCTGCAGCCAGCAGGGGTCCCCCTCCAGTCTTTTTTTCCACGCAGCAGTAGCCACGCGGTTAAGGAGCTCTTACCACATTCCTGACAGGAATTTCTTCTTGAACTTCTTTGAAGTAAAATTCATCCCACAGGGGTCCCCCCTTCTATCTAAATTTAGCCTGCGGTACTTCGGTAAGTTTTTTTTGCTTTTTTTTGCAGATTAGTCTAGTTCGGCCCTCGCGGCCTGCTGGCCGTCGACCGTCCCGCAGCTAAATTTTTGGTCAATGGCCATGGCGTCGGGGTTCCGTCGGTGCCCAGATTGTACACGCACCATGTATATCACAGACCCTCACAGAGTCTGTGTATTCTGTTTAGGGAGTGAGCATGATGTCCTGACTTGCACTAAATGTGCTCTTATGACACCAAAAGGTCGCAAAGCCAGAATGGAGAAGATGGGACTCCTGTTCCATGCTCACACTCGGACGCCATCCATCGCATTGTCCTCAGAGCCGGCACTGTCTAAGTCCTTCCATCGTTGGCAACCTCCCGGTGACAGTCTGCCATTGACGTCTCCATGACCATCGACTCCTGTCCCTTCCCCCGAGAATCGAGGGGATCGGAGGGAAAAGCATAGTCATAGACATCGCAAGTCTCGGACCATCGAGGAATCAAAGTAATCGACCTCGGTACCGTCTGAGCCTCCATCGAAGAAGTCTCGATCAGAAGTGGCACCGTCCACTTCTGTTTCTGAGACAGAGGCAACCCTCACCCCATCGGGGTTTGGGAGCCGCAATTCCACCGGTGACAGTGGTCCCTCCGGCTCAGTCTCAGCCTCCCTTTTCCGTGGAGCCGGGTATTGTTACCCCCGGTCTCCAGGAAGAACTGGACCGGCTGGTCCAGGAGGCCATCGATAAAGCGATGCAACTGTTCCAGACTCCTTCGGCACAGACTCCACCACCGAGAATGGAACCAGTCACCGACCTGATTCCAGCAGCGCTGGCACCGCTGCTTGCCCGGATGGAAGCGCTCATGACCGCCCTTCCACCAGTGATACTTGGGTCACCGACAGCACCGGTGCACTCCCTGATGCCAAATTCATCAGAGGCAGAAACACCATATCGAATTCCTCCTTCGGGAGTGGTCCCATTGATGCCGTGTCGTCTCTCGCCACAGATACATTCCTCCAGGGCGATACGCACATCGGCTCCATCGATGCCTTCGATGCCCGCACCGATGCCTCCAAAGGTATTTTCGATGCCTCCGGTGATTCCTTCGGGATTCTCAGAACCTCAACCGGGACCTTCAGGTATCCAACACCCTCGTGGTCCTACAGGTCAGCAACCTGACCCTTATGACACCTGGGGTGATACTTCCACAAATACCGATTTACCTTCACCGCGTTCTCCCCCTGAGGACCTCTTTCACCAATTTTGTGAAGGAAATGTCGGAATTGGTCCCTTTTCAGCTTCAATCGGAGCAAGATGACAGGCACCAAATGATGGAATTACTCCAATTTTTGGATGCCCCAAAAGTCATCACTTCCATTCAAATTAATCAGGCTTTTCTAGACCTTCTAAAAAAGAATTGGGGAAACTCCTGGATCTGTTGCTCCAGTAAACAAAAAAGCTGACTCTACTTACCTTGCTTACCTTGACTCTACACACCTGGCTTTCAAAAACCACAGCTAGACCACCACTCTGTGGTAGTCAGCTCAAAAGAAAGCTAAAAGAATGAAGCCATACTCATCCATACCTCCTACTAAGGAGAGCAGGTTCCTAGATAGTATAGGCAGAAAAGTATACCAAGGAGCCATGCTAATTTCCAGGATAGCTTATCAGCTGTATATGACCCAATACAACAGGGTCATTTTTAAGCAGATACAAGAATTTTCAGATACCTTACCAGAACAATTCCAACAACACCTTCAAACCCGCGAACTTAAAGGATTTGAAGCTGGAAAGCATGAGAACATCTTTGATGCTTCCACTAGACTGTCTGCTACAGCCATCTCAGCAAGACGCTTGGCTTATGTCTTCTGACCTTCGCCCGGAGGTTCAGGACAGGCTCTCCGACCTGCCCTGTTTAGGGGATAATTTGTTTGAGCAAATTCACCAAATAGTTGCTGAATTAAAGGATCACGAGACCCTTAAACAACTCTCATCGATTCCTTCTGACTTCCCTTCTAAACAACCATTTAAGAGGGAACCTAAAAAGTCATTCTTCCGTCCACGGAAGTATTATCCCCCACACACCAAGTCTAGGTCAACGAGGCCATATCAAGCCTCAGCCTTGCCAACCTCGAAAGCAAAAGCCCACAACAGCTCTGCAACCAGGCCCTGCGTCGGGGTTTTGACTTTCACTTAGAGCAGATGCCTAATCCCTCTACCAAACATACCAGTAGGAGGTCGACTAAGCCACTTTACAGAAAAATGGCATCACATCACCACAGATCAATGGGTGCTAGCGATAATTGCACAAGGTTACCAGCTAAACTTCCTAACTCTTCCTTCGGACTCTCCACCTCTGCAAGCATGGAGACTTACCGACCACTCTGTTCTTCTAGAGCAGGAAGTTTCCCTTCTCCTCCAGTCCAACACTATAGAACCCGTTCCTCTCTCGCAACACGGACTAGGGTTCTATTCCAGGTACTTTCTTTTTGTGTTAATTTTTTATTGATGCATGTAAAGATAAGGTACAACCACAACCTTAAGATACAGAAAATAAATGAGTGCATCAGTTTTATTTCCCCCTTCTTCCCACTCCACCCTTATCCCTCCCCCTCTGAATTCTCTGCTAGATGTGTCCACAACAGAGTATGTGAGGTAGAGACCTTGCTATCACCACCAACACCAACAATATGCGGAAGTAATGGTTCAATTAAACGAGATGAATAGAAGTGTCCGATATGGAGAGGATGACATTTGATCCATACCCAGCCCTGAGAAAGTATACCACCAGTATTTGCAAAGTCAAACTGCTACAGACAAGTATATCATATCAGCAATGATCAGGTATAGCAGGTATTGCAGTTATGTTTGAGAGAAAGATGTCCAGGAGTCCCTCCACTGCAGATATGGCTTCCAAATTTGTTGAAAGGATTTCAGCCACCCATGCTTTACCGCTGTGAGTTTATTCAGGGTACATATTTGATCCGTCCTGCTTTACATATTTGATCCATCCTGCTTTATTCCAGGTACTTTCTGATCCCAAAAAAGTCAGGAGGACTTCGACCAATCCTGGACCTACGGGCCCTCAAGTACCTTCACAGAGAAGTTCAAGATGGTAACCCTGGGCTCGCTTCTCCCTCTGCTGCAAAGAGGACTGGCTCTGCTCTCTAGATCTCAGACGCTTATACCCACATTGAGTTATCACAATCTCATTGCAAATACCTCTGATTTCTAGTAGGCCAAAACCACTATCAATACCAGGTGCTCCCATTTGGCCTAGCATCTGCACTGCGAGTTTTCACCAAATGTCTCGTAGTGGTTGCAGCATTCCTCAGGAAGGAAGGTGTCCATGTCTACCCCTACTTGGACGATTGGTTGATCAGGGCCACAACCCAGCAAATCACTCAGTCTTCCCTGACCCTGACAATTTGAACTCTAATGTCTCTAGGATTTCTTGTCAACTACGAGAAATCCTACTTACACCCATCTCAAACCTTATCCTTCATTGGAGCAGACTTGGACACCTTACAGGCAAAAGCCTTCCTTTCTCATCAACGTGTTCAAACCCTTGTGTCCCTAGCTTGCCAGTTGCAGTCTCAACCCACAGCAACAGCTCGCCAATTCCTCATTCTGCTGGGACACATGGCCTCCTCAGTTTGTGACTCCAATGGCCTGTCTGGCCATGAGTCATGGAATGGACTCTGAAATCACAATGGATCCAAGCCACTCAGCCTCTGTCGACCATTGTCCGCATCACTGATGCACTCTGTCTCTTGCCTGGTGGAAAAATCAATCCAACCTCCTCCAAGGCTTGCCCTTTCATCCACCAGATCCTCAACTAATTCTCACCACTGCTTCCAATGTCGGCTGGGGAGCCCATGTAAAAAGTTTACAAACCCAAGGATTCTGGTCTCTAGAAGCCAAACACCAGAAATTTCCTGGAGCTTCGAGCAATCCGATACGCTCTCCGGGCTTTTCAAGATTGCCTATCAAATCACATAATTTTGATTCAGACGGACAACCAGGTGGCCATGTGGTACATCAACAAGCAGGGAGGCACAGGCTCCTTCCTTCTCTGTCAGGAAACTGCGCAGATTTGGACAGAAGCCCTCTCCCGTTCCATGTACCTCGGGGGCCACCTACTTGCCAGGAGTAGAAAATGTCTTGACAGATCGGCTGAGCCGTGTCTTCCAACCACACGAGTGGTCACTCAATCCCTTGGTAGCAACCTCTCTTTTCCAGAAATGGGGTTATCCCCACATAGACCTCTTTGTGTCCCCTCAGAACCACAAAGTGGCCAATTACTGCTCTCTCATTCGGACTCAGCACTCTCTGCCCAGGGATGCATTCTCCCTCCTGTGGACAACCGGTCTGCTTTATGCATTCCCTCCACTTCCTCTTCTGTCACTCTTGTGAAGCTACGTCAGGACAAGAGAACCATGATCCTGATAGCACCGCATTGGCCACGCCAAGTGTGGTTTCCCATACTCCAGGATCTCTCCAACCACAGACACATTCCCTTGGGAAAGGACCCATATCTGGTCACTCAAAACGACTGATGCCTCCTCCATCCCAATCTCCAAGCCTTGTCCCTGACGGCATGGATGTTGAAAGGTTAGTCCTTCAACCACTTAACCTATCGGATTCAGTTTCTCGTGTCCTCATCGCTTCACGAAAGCCTTCCACAAGAAAATCTTACTCCTATAAATGGAAAAGCTACACATGGTGCACTTCTCAGTCCCTTGATCCCCCCCCTTTCCTGTCCAATTACTAAATTTTTGGACTATCTTTGGCATTTGTCAGAATCAGGTCTGAAGACCTCTTCCATTAGAATGCATGTCAGTGCGGTAGCCGCCTTCCATAAAGGTATCGGGTGTACCTATTTCAGTACAACCCCTTGTAACACGCTTTCTTAAAGGCTTGCTCCATTTGGAGCCACCTTTTACGTCCTCCGGCCCCATCTTGGGACCTTAATCTGGTTCTTGGTCGCCTTATGAAACCACCCTTCAAACCTCTTCACTCCTGTGACCTTAAATATCTCACATGGAAAGTGATATTCCTTTTGGCTATCACTTCAGCTCGCAGGGTTAGTGAATTACAGGCCCTAGTTACCTACCCGCCTTACACTAAACTCCTGCAGGACCAGGTGGTACTCCACACTCACCCTAAATTCTTACCTAAGGTAGTTTCGGAGTTTCATATTAATCAATCCATCATACTACCTATTTTCTTTCCCAGGCCCCACTCCAACTCCGGGGAACAGACTCTGCATACCCTCGACTGTAAACATGCTCTAGCTTTCTATCTAGACCATACAGTTGCCCACAGGAAGAGCACTCAATTATTAATCTCTTTCCATCTTAACAAGTTAGGGCAACCTGTGGGTAAGCAGGCTCTTTCCTCCTGGTTGGCAGACTGCATCTTTCTGCTATCAGCAGGCTGGCATTCCCTTTCAAGACCGTGTTAAGGCACACTCAGTGAGGGCCATGGCGACTTCAGTAGCACACCTTTGATCGGTGCCGCTTCCTAACATCTGCAGGGCTGCTACCTGGAGTTCTCTCCATACATTTGCAGCCCACTACTGTTTGGATAAAGCTGGAAGACAGGATTCCATCTTCGGCCAATCTGTCTTGTGTAACCTTTTTTCCAACATGACGTACGAACACCCTTCCACCTACCCGGTGGGGTGCGGATGTCCTCTACCAAATTTCACCCCAGTTGTTGTGCCTGTTGCATGCCGTTGGGTACTTTTGGTGCACGTTCGGACATCCTCAGCTCGGTACTCACCCATTTGTCAGGACAACCATCCTGCTTGTCTGTGAGAAAGCAAATGTTGCTTACCTGATGTAACAGGTGTTCTCCCAGGACAGCAGGATGTTAGTCCTCACGAAACCCGCCCACCGCCCTGCGGTGTTGGGTTCGGTTTTTCTTTTATTTTTCGGCACTGCCTGTAGTTTTGAAACAAGACTGAAGGGAGACCCCTGCTGGCTGCAGGGTTGGTGCGGTGCTGGGAATGCCCAGTAGGGGCCAGTCAAAGTTCCAGAAACTTTGACAGTTTTCCATGGTTGGGCTCCATCCTCTGTCACCCATTTGTGAGGACTAACATCCTGCTGTCCTGTGAGAACACCTGTTACATCAGGTAAGCAACATTTGCTATCAGTTTGTGGATTCAAAAATTGAGTGGGGTGTAAATTTGCAGTTGCATGTGATGCACAATTGCCTTTGTATATTGAGTGTACTCTGGTGTATTTTTTTTTCTTTGACAGCTGCAGTATTCAGTAGGGGTGTGCATGTATTTTGTCACATGTGACCTGGCTTTATCTGTCACTAAGCTTTCTCCTAAATTTTCTAGTTTAGTTAGCGGGAGGCCTTTTTGTTTGCATCCTCCCTTGGGTTATCCTCACCTTTTTGTGGGAGGCTTCTATGGGTGTTAAATGTCCTTGGAGCATGACATTGGGAGGAGGGAGTAAGGAGCTTCTGTGGTATTGTCTTAATCTGGTCTGTCCACCTGGTGGTGGCAAAGACTTTATCTTACACAGTTGACCCAAGAAGTAGAATGTTTGGAGATTGGAAGACTTTACTGTGGTTAGTTGGATTTTTGATCGGAACCAGTTCCTGACAGAAGGGAATTCCTCCCCAGTATCTGGAAAGGCTGAACTTTTGCCTTTACAAAGAGACAGTAGTGCAGGTGAAGAGCTTTGAGATTTTGGGGATGTTCCAATAGAAGTTGGCTCTGAAGACTCATTTTTGGAGTATATAGTTGGCATTGGGCTACTTGTATTTTGAAGACTAGTTTTTGCAACAAGGTTTGCCTCTTCCCAGCAACTTTGGATGCTGGAATTGCAATAGGGATAGCCTACCCTTCAAGAGGAGTTTTGGATATGGATGCTGGTGCAAGGGAGAATAAACTAAGGAGAAAAGGCCATGGCTTTTTCTAAAACTGATTTTTCTCATGCTGTTTGATCTTTGCAATTCTTGCCTGGATTTTAATTTTTATTAAAGTATATTTTTTGGACACCACTTTGGACATGGACTCCTTATTTCATTGGGATTACAAAATAGTGAGAGAGTGCTGTCTAGTCTGTGTTTTTTTTTTTCCCCTGGCAACATAGCTTCCAGAATGCAATATACTGCCCAAATAGGGGGTCACCCTGCTGCACACAGGATATAACAATTTCATCAGTTTTAGAGGGTATACTTAATATGTGGACCAAAAATGGCCTTATCTGAAAATTCATTGTGCAAGCATTTTTGTATTTAAAAAAAACAAAAACTGACTCCAACCCCCACAAAGACTCTGGACTCCAGCTACTTGGGTGAGCTTAGCCAAGCTGGTCATGGCCTTCCCAGGCCTCTCTGACTCTGTCCTACACCTCAAAAGTGGCCAAAGGAAGGCCCCCAGGTATATCTTCCATTGGGGTCAAAAGGTAGAAATGCTGTCCCTGCTCGTAGCATGCTGCTCAGAAGTGGGCATTGCATTCCAATGTACTGCAAGGCAGGAGTGAGCGGGCTTTGGTCCAAGAGATCCCCACAGGAAGAGTAATCTTTGGCTGGGGACTGCCCCAGAAATGGTTTGTAGTTTTGTTTTTTTTTCCAGGGAGGGGAGTGGCTAAGGGAATACCCTGGCACTGTAGCTAGGTAGGTTAGGGTATAATGTCTTGAGGTATGAGGATGGAAGGGGTCTGTGAAGGTCCTGGCTAGCTTTCTGGGGGTCAGGGCATTGTGGGAGGGCTGCTTTTGGTTTTGTTTTGGGAGGGGGGATTTAATATATTTGGCTCAGAACCCCCAAAAAAGTCTTAAGGTGGGGGGAAGCCAAATCAGAAATGCATCCAGAAACAAAAAAAAAATAAATTCCCCTGTACTCATCAGTGGCACTCTGCCCTTTTGGGTTAAGGGGCTTTCCTTGGTGACAGCTTCCCTAGTACTGTGAACTGTGCATGTTGTGGGAGGTGGGGTAGCATTAAGATTGTTTTGATAGCTATTTCTTCTCTTCCTCTGTTCCTAGACATTGAAGAAATTAACAGTATAGCTGTGGACTGGCTCACTGGACAGCTGTACTGGTCTAGTAACCTTTACAAGGCAATATATGTTGGGCTGAGTGACAGAAGGGGCTATGTCAAGATTCTGGAAAAGAATCTAGTCCCAGAGCAGCTGATTGTGTATCCAGCAAAAAGGTATGGGGTTCAAAACTAATGCCAGGACACTTTTTTTTTTTTTTTTTTTTTTTTTTAGGGAGGTTTTGCCACTTACTGGGCATCTAGCAAATACATAAGTCTGTGGCAAATGTTCTCTTCCAGATCAGTCTAAACACATGGCAAATGTGTTTAAAATATGGCTTTTGCAGCACAGCCAATGTGCAATAGAAGATAACTGTTCTAACCTCACCCAACTGGTTACTCCACCCCCTCAAATAAAAATTCTAGAATGAGTGTCTAAATAACCCAAGTCTCAACTTATTTTCTGGTCTTGTTTTTGCAGGTATATGTACTGGATAAACTTTGGAGAGAGAGGAAACACTGGCATAGAGACTGCAGGAATGGATGGCTCTGACAGACATGTGCTCGCTCTCGTCCCAATGGAAGAGCCATTGGGTCTGACTCTTGATTATATAAAAGAGAGACTCTACTGGATCAGTGGCTATAAAGAGGTAGAAGGAAAGCAGTGTATCTGTTATGGGGTACTTCAATTTCCAAAGTCCATATTACTTCATGGTTTTGACTGGCTGTGCAGATATAGTGACTGCCAGTCCTGCTTCTACAACTTGTCTTCCATTTTGCTAAATTTACATAGATGGGTCTTTCCACTGTGTACAGACAATGCTTGTGTAAAGCCTGAGATGCTCATTGAGGGAAAAAGATTTTGCATTTGTTCATTGGCTGGGCCAGTTGGTCTTGTCTGTTACAATCTGCTCAGTTAAATCTTTGCACTGTGGACAAATTCTCATCTGTCAGCCATAGTAAGACCACTTATCTAAAGCAGGGTTAGGCTAGAAAAGATGACTACATTCTTGGGTAGATGAGCCTTCAAGATGTTTTTTTGTCCACTCCAAATCCATCCCATTCAGTGTCCAGCCATAGAGCTTTCCACTCATCTACATACCCAAACTTCAACCTCCTAGGTCTGGCCACCACCAACCTGCTGCATGGATTTGGTCAGTCTCTGCAGAGTTGTAGTTCTTGTTTACATAAGATACAATTGTTAAAATGTGTAGTTATGTCTGTCTAGCAGACAGGACCCTACTTGTGGCTCAAAGTTTGCTTCAGTTGCCACTGACAGACCAGGCTGACCCCCCCTAACTGTAACAATTCAGAATTGGTATCATTCAGTTCATAAGCACTAGCACAGCTTAATGTTCATGAGTAGAAATTCTAGGGAAAAATCTTGTTCAACACTGAATGTATCTCCAGCTTGCCTGAACTGTTTAGTTATGTTGGTAATCTGTCATTCTTTCAGTCCATAGAGTCTATAAAGATTGATGGTAGTGGAAGACATTCTTTCCCAGAGATGCTGATAAAGGACCAAAACCCTCTGGGACTGGCTTTCTTTGAGGCCTGGTTCTATTGGGCTGATGAGACACGTCTGCTGAGAGCTGCTCAAGACTTGCAGAAGGAAATCCTGATGAACTTCACAGGTCTCTCTGCATTTACAATGCTGCACGAACTCCAGCAGATTCAGAGTGAGTTGTAAAGTCTCTTGCTTAGTAGGACTAAACAATATAAATACTTATAGTAAACAAATTGAGTACTTATAGGAAGAAACATGTTGGGATAACCTCTTTTTTTTTTTTTTTTTTTTTTTTTTTTTTTTAAAAGGAGGAGAGGTCAGGGGCTCTTCTGCAGGAACTTACCAAACCTTTTAAACCTCACTATCCTAAGTCACCTTATCATGCCCTGGCAATAGATTGAACAGTTTGCTTGTGTTCAGTAGAATATCTTCTGATTTATTAAATCTGCTGGTGATTAGTTTCATAGTATGTCCCCTTATTTTAATATTTGATAGGGTAACTAAACTGTCCTTGATTTACCCATTCCACCTCACATGAGAGTTTCTAAAATTGTCCCATCTTTTCCAAGCTGAAAAACCCTAACCTATGGAGCATGCCAACCCCCCTTCATTTTTGTCCATTTCTGTACCTTCTCTAGCTCCATTAAGTCTTTAAACAAAAAAAAAAATGGGGTGACCAGAACAGTTGATAGAGAATAAAATGGAAAATATTGAAATGCCTTTCTGTTTGGATCATTTATAATCTATTGGCTTTTAATTCTGCCTCAGAGTTGAGGTTTTAAGTGTATTGTGTAAAGATAAGGTCCCTCTTCTGGGTGACTTCCTAATGTGGAATCCAGCATGATTGTGTACCTGTAGCTGGGATTCATGCTTATGTGCATTACTTTACTTTTCCACATGAATTTAGTCTTCCATTTATATGCCCGGTCTCACAAGGTCGTCCTGCAATTCCTCACAATCTGCTATTTGATAATGTCTAATTTCATGTAATCTACAAACTTGATCCTCACTGGTTCCCTTTCTCTAAATTGCTGAGTTTAAAAACAGCACAGCTCTCTGTTAACGCACTAATCTCCTTTCTCCATTTGGGAAACTCTTCATCCAGGCCACCTTTCCTGCTTTTTTTTAACAAATTACCAATCCCAACAATACGGCATGACTTAAATTTACTGAGTCTCTCCTGGGGGAAACGTCTTCTGACAATCCCAATGCATTATATAAACTGGCTCCCCATTATCAACATGTTAAGTTTTTTTTTATGTTTAAGATTTGTAAGATTAAGGCAAGACCACTTTGCTAAAGCCAGGTGTCTGTGCAGAATTCTTTGTTCTAGGAATTGCTTCTACCATTTTCTGGTATAGACTATAGTGTCAGTGTATGAATATCAAGGGATATAGTGAATACTTAATGTATCAAACAGATTTCCAAAAGTGCCAATTGTACATTAGTGAGACACTTAAGTTATGCAATTGACCATTCATAATAGGCTTCATCGTAGGAGCAGTATTGCTATGACTCAGCCTTATTTATAATCATAGGTCAGTTTAAATTGAACATTTCATTTTTTATATTTGCTGAGTATAATTCCAACTTAACTTAAGAATGAGCGCTGTTTTTATCTGAGTTGACTCTGAAGCCTCACATTCTCAACAAGCCCGACATGGGTCCATGTTTTGAATGAAGCCATTCTTTCTCAAGGGCTCAATAACAGCATCTATGAATAAAATACATGAAATAAAATATGTATCAAGAATGAATCTCTGCTATACAAATAGACTGAATTCAAAGTGGGCAAGCAATTCTCCAGCATGGGTGGCAATTCATGCATTGTCAGAATAGACTTACTGTAGATGTATTCTTCAGACCTTTAACATGGCGTTTCCGTGGTTTTGCATTTTTCCTGTGACTGCACTGGAAATACCAACCTTATAAATATGCAATAGTGATGTGACACGTCAAAATTGATGTCTATGATGACTGGTTAAGTTAATGTGTACCACTGGACGGCTGCATTTAAACCACTGGGGGATACTGAATTAAGCCTGTAGGATCCACTGTAGCTCCTCATAATTGAGAATAGCTTTAGTATTGCCTCCCCATGGATTAATATGGACAAGTTCAATAACTCACCATTTGATATCTTGAAAGGAGTGGTGATCAATGCAGTGAGATACAATCGGGGCTTGAAGTTTTGAAGTAGCAAGACAGCTACAATGTTCCGTGAATCTAGTTTTAATTGAGCGTTTCATTCTCTCTACATAGAGAAGGGGACATGGATATTCTAGCATGTAAATCACATTTGTAGACTAAGTGTGTAGTCATAGGCTGTGTGGGATTTTCCCATTGGATCTGTCCATTCTGTACCTGTGATTGCCTGACTGCAAAACATACATTTTTTTTGTATAGCCAATTGGTTTATGGTCAGTGCTAGTTGGTAAATCATGTAAAAATGAATGAGCATGTCTTTGAGATTTTTCCCCCATCTGTATGCTATAGTAGGGCATTCAGTGAAAATTGGCCAGTTTTGAAAATGCATCCAATGATATAAAACCAGCACTGAAATTCATGGTGATAACTTGTTTTACCATATTCAATTTTAACAAAGATGCTTCTGAGTGTATTATCTAGGAGTAGCCATTCCAATTCTGCATTAGATGCTCATTTATAAGCTGTCTTAAGATATTTGACTGGATAACCCTCCTGTTGCAAAAGATTATAAAACTGCTGTGATTGTACAATGAAATCTGCTTTTAGTACATAAGCGGTGGAGCTGAAGGAACTGTCCCACTGGTAAATTCTTGCGCAAATGAAACAGGTGAAAATGAGAAAAATGTAAAGTGCTTTTTGCACAAGGCTTGACATAGATGTTAGAAGTTAATCTATGACCATCCTTTCCGATGAGAACGGCTTTGTTAGAAACATAGACCCATGTCTGGCTTGTTGAGAATGAGGCTTCAGTCAACTCAGATAACTTGAGAATGAACACTGTTTTTAAGTTGGAATTACACTCAGCAAATATAAAAAATGAAAAATATGTTCAATTTAAACTGACCTATGATTATAAAGGCAGTCATAGCGATACTGCTCCTTCGATGAAGCCTATTATGAATTGTCAATTGCATAATTAAGTGTCTTTCACTAATATACAATTGGCACTTTTAGCAATCTGATACATAAACTATAGTGTTCAGATTACTTCTGGGATGCTTAAATGCTAATAAAGTTTCAAAAAAAAAGTCACATTGGACATGAGTGTACAGATACTGTAATCTAACCCATAATTCAAAAACTACTAGTAATTACAAAGGCAAACCCATCATAAATAACAGGAAAGAGTGGGTGGTTTAGTTATATGAATATTCATAGTCACAATAAGAATATTAAACAGTTTCATGTGTCTTCCATATGATCTATAAACAAGATAAAGTACATAGACATCTTATATAGGAAAAACTAAACTACTAATTCAATAGTACAGAAAACTGGTAGTAAAGATTCTTTAAGCACATGTGGCCATATTTTAACTTACTCCTGCATCGGGTGGGTATCTAACTTCACTCACAAAAGCAAATTGTGATAAAGTACACCATGTAAAGAGGGTTTGCTTCTAAACCTGGGCTGTTGTATCCCCTTCAGGGATTACCAAATGTACAAAATCATGGCTCACTAATGGAAAAAATCATCCTATAAAACTTTCAGTGGCTCCAAAAGCCAGCATTAGCAAACAAACTAAACTCATTTTCAAAATAGCAAATAATGCCCAGTAACTCATAAAAATAAATCCCCCACTGTCCATACCTGGGAACTCTTTGATCTCCAGATGCCCTGAGATTCTCATGGATTAGCAGGGGGTGTAGTGTTTGCAAACTTTCTGCATGCTCATAGTAACACAGGCTCAGTCATTCACTTCTCCCCTCCAAAAGTGGCAGCAGTCTGCTCCTTTTGGCTTTCACAACTAATGGGCTGGCTTTGGGCCAGGGGGGCTGATCCTGCTCTGGTGGCCACCTCCTTTCAGCAGCACAGGCTGTAACCATGCTGTTAGTTCTGGCAGGGCTGAGCTGCTTCTCTGTTGCCCTGCTGGCCATATTGCAGCTTTAGCAGGGCACTCTGCTGATACTCCTGAGGCCCTGGGATTAATCACCTGGCTGGGGCTATGCTACTCCTGATAGCACGAGGCTGGCCAGCAGCACTGATGCCTATGGCCAAGGCCAAGTTAGCCATAGGCATGCTATGACTCTGCTCATACTGATTAGTTACCCCAGACTGTCAAACCAAAGTTAAGTAGCCAATCTGCATTTAATACTCCATTCTTAAAAAAAAAAAAAATGGATGTACAAGATGTCTAAATAAAACCTTAAGATCCTGCTTCTGGGGAGATATCAAGTAGACTACCAATCTTGAGTTTGTTTCTAATCCCAGTGGAAAACACATTAGTACATATTCTGTAAGCCTTTTAACATGTCATATGCTCTGCATGTAAACTACATAAGTATGGGCAGGTCTATACTAATCTTTCTGAAACTTTTTTCTCACTTAGGTGCATCTCCATGTGCTCCAGGGACATGCAGTCATATCTGTCTTCTGTCACCAGTTCACATTAAAGGTTACAAGTGTGCTTGCCCTGATGGTACTCTTTCTCTGCCTTCTGGCAAATGTGGAAGTGAGTTGTCTTAGAGAACCGATGCCTCTAGTCTAAGTTGTCTTCTCTGGTTTGCTTCATATTTAGCAATGCAAACCATCAGAAGACAAACCTGAACTTTGTTGTACATGTAAAGGAGTTACCTGATCATGGTAGACATACATAGATGGGCATGATTTGCCTAGGTGTTCAAATTGTCTTGATTCATGAAATGTGGCCAAGAGTATATAGTCAAATGTCTGGCTGCTTTTTCTGAATATTGATTTCTATCTGGCTAAAAATAGCTGGATAACAGGTCAGATATTCAGTGGGATAAGTTCCCTAAAGTTCTTGGATATGTATACCTGGTATCTTAAGCCTTAACTGGCTTTATCAAAGCATACCTCACTGAAAAACTGCAAAGTCAAATACTCAAATTATGGCAAATCAAACTAAATAAACGATCTGATTCAGGGGTATCAGCAAGCCAAACTGCTTAACTTCAATCATTATCCCAAAAGTACTTAAGGATTGAGAGAGCAAGAAGTTTCCTGTTCAGTGTTTTACAGCTTTACTTAAAATTAGATCTGAAACTACTGTTTATTTCCAGCCTTATTAACACTTCCTTAAAGCATGGCTCTCTTCCAGATTTCTTAAAAGAATTCTCATTTTACCCTATTAAGACTTCAGCAGACCCAACCCTACTACTCATCTAGCAGCCTATTTTCTCTTTACCCTATATTGCTGAAAAACTAGAAATGGCTGCACTTTGGACTCAAATCACTAACAGGCCGATACAGTACAGTGCACTCCGGTGGAGCATTCAGTAAGGGGTAATAACGCATCGAAAATGTGTCCATAGCGCCCGCAACATGCAAATGCATGTTGATGGCCCTATTAGTTATTCCCGCACAATACAGTAAGTAAAATGTATAGCCAAGCTACACATTTTAATTTAAGAAATTGGCGCCTACCCAAAGGTAGGCATTAATTTCTGCCGGCGCCGGGGTAGTGCTTTTCTGTGCACCCTCGGACTTAATATCATGGCAATACTAAGTCGGAGGCCCCAAAAGTTAAAAGTGAAAAAAAAAAAAAAATTTAAAATGGGCTCGCGGGTTGAAAACCAGATGCTCAATTTTGCCGGCGTCCGGTTTCTGAACCCGTGGCTGTCAGCGGCTTTTGAGAACAGGCATCGGCTGTCAAACTCCCTAGCACCTCTTTTAGTTACAAGATGGGACTTGGAACAGCTTTTCTGTTTATCCTACTTGATACTTCTGCTGCATTTTGATACTGTTGACCACATGTTCTTCTCTCCAGATTACATTCACTTGGGCTTATGGATTCTGTTCTATCCTGGTTCGCTTCATATATCTCAAAGGTCCAGCGAATCAAAATTGGTACACTCCCTTCGAGATCTCTCTCAGCTCTGGTATACCCACTGATTAGCACACTAGCAGCTCTTAAACATGTAATGCTGTCATGCTGCATTTTGGCCAGTCTTGGGGTACACTACAAGTTCTATACTGAGATCAAATTATTTTCTCTAAAAGATTCTTGGGTTTGAGTTCTTCCTTATCTTTCTACTATTCAGCCTGGGCTCAGTCAGAAAAAATTAGCTCTTAACATCTAGAAAACTGAAATTCATATTGTCCTGCTTTTGATTTCCAAGATTCCGGAAAATATTCTTTAACAATTGGACCATCACTCTCTTGTAAAATGTTCGCAATCTTGGAGTCTTCATTAACCTTGCTCCTTCCATGAAAACCACATTAAAATGACTGCAATTTTCCTTCTAAAAACTACATTTACTCCATGTAGAACTTTTTTTTTTTTTTTTTTTTTTTTTTTAGATTCCAATGACTTCCATTCTGTTCTGCAATCCCCTTCACTTCTCTGGGGTTGATTATTATAATTCTCTTCTAGTCTTCTGTATAATTAGGGGGAGAATGTAATAAGCCAAACTCATATCTAATTACTCACTGGAACCTCTGTTCACAGCCATAGTATCCATCCCTGAGTCTCTTCCTTGGTTCCCAGTTTCATACCATATTTGATTGTGGCAAGCTTATACTCTACACAGTCATAATATTCAGTCCTCATGGATTGCTGCTGTATTACATTCACACCCTCAGGTCTGAGATCCTCCAGTTAGGGTCTTTTTAGATGTTCCCTCACCAAGGATAGCTCGCTTTGAGACAAGTGACCGTATGTTCTTCTCTGCTGGACCTCTCTTCTGGAACACCCAAAGGAATTAAGAACCCTCCATGAAAGGCTTTTTTTTTTTTTTTTTAAGAATCAGCCTTATGACATAACTTTTTCTGTCCCCTGAACCTTCACTGTAGCTTGGCTATGTTGACTGCTTATGACTTTTTTTTTGTATTTATGTAACATTTGTATTCTGTTTTGCTGAACCTAGTCCTGAACATAGGAAGGGTGAGTAACAAATGTTAAACAATTTAAGATTTTTACGACCAAGTAGAATTAGTACAAAGTACTAGGGATGTGAATCGTTTTAGGACGATTAAAATTATCGTCCGATAATTTTAATATAGTCTTAAACCGTTATGGAACACAATACAATACAGATTCTAACGATTTATCGTTATAAATCGTTAGAATCGTGAGCCGGCACACTAAAACCCCCTAAAACCCACCCCCGACCCTTTAAATTAAATCCCCCACCCTCCCGAACCCCCCCCCAAATAACTTAAATAACCTGCGGGTCCAGCGGCGGTCCGGAACGGCAGCGGTCCGGAACGGGCTCCTGCTCCTGAATCTTGTCGTCCTCAGCCGGCGCCATTTTCCAAAATGGCGCCGAAAAATGGCGGCGGCCATAGACGAAAAAGATTGGACGGCAGGAGGTCCTTCCGGACCCCCGCTGGACTTTTGGCAAGTCTCGTGGGGGTCAGGAGGCCCCCCACAAGCTGGCCAAAAGTTCCTGGAGGTCCAGCGGGGGTCAGGGAGCGATTTCCCGCCGCGAATCGTTTTCGTACGGAAAATGGCGCCGGCAGGAGATCGACTGCAGGAGGTCGTTCAGCGAGGGTTCCGGCGCCTCGCTGAACGACCTCCTGCAGTCGATCTCCTGCCGGCGCCATTTTCCGTACGAAAACGATTCGCGGCGGGAAATCGCTCCCTGACCCCCGCTGGACCTCCAGGAACTTTTGGCCAGCTTGTGGGGGGCCTCCTGACCCCCACGAGACTTGCCAAAAGTCCAGCGGGGGTCCGGAAGGACCTCCTGCCGTCCAATCTTTTTCGTCTATGGCCGCCGCCATTTTTCGGCGCCATTTTGGAAAATGGCGCCGGCTGAAGACGACAAGATTCAGGAGCAGGAGCCCGTTCCGGACCGCTGCCGTTCCGGACCGCCGCTGGACCCGCAGGTTATTTAAGTTATTTGGGGGGGGGTTCGGGAGGGTGGGGGATTTAATTTAAAGGGTCGGGGTGGGTTTTAGGGGGTTTTAGTGTGCCGGTTTTTCGATTTTTCGATTTTTAACGATTTTTCACGATATTTTACCCCCCAAACGGCAACAATACGATTCCCTCCCCCTCCCAGCCGAAATCGATCGTTAAGACGATCGAGGACACGATTCACATCCCTACAAAGTACTGTGTAGATAATTGTGGATCTTAGTGTTTTTTACTTTCTCCTAAAAATCTTTAACATTTTTTTAAGGGTAAATGATTGAACAGTCCTGTGGCCATTTGTTTTAAGTTGCATGAGTCATGGCTTGCTAATACCCTTGAAAGTTTTGGTTTAACATAACTTTGTTTGACTTTCCCTTTCAGTGAGGTGGTATTTTTGACAAACAAAATTCAAGAGTGCACAGACTATCAAAACATCAAGGTGGAGGAAAAGTTAAACCATCCTTATGAGCCCAATAACCCCACAAATGTGTCTACTGCCCTTGCCTCACTCAGAAATCCAGTCTTTATCTGGCCTTCAGACTCTCTCCTCCCTCCCAGCACATCCTACAAACCCCCAGGATGCAGGTGCACAATATAATACTAGTGCTCTGGGTGGTCATGCTGATAGCATAAGCTAACTCCTTTGCTATGAAAGCAAATCTGTATTCTGAGAGTATCCTTGGCGTTTTGGAGGATCATTCCAAATGATGGAGGGTTCCTATTTGGGTTGTTGAGGGGATTAGGAGCAGCCAGATACAAAAAGTTATATTTCTGAGAGGGAAGGGTACAGGGAGACTTCTCTGCCCAAGAAGTCAAATCTTTAAATCTTTTTGGATGAGAGGGTGCCTTGGGTGTTATGCCAGATACAAGTCCAAGATTGGGGGGGAGCAGAATGCATGAATAGGGCCTGTAGGTCCACAAAATTCTAAATGTTCCTCCACTTAGTGCTATCAAGCTAGCTTTTAAGCCCCTGGCTAGGTAAAAACTTTGGGTAAAACTTATGCAGACAGTGGGAGGAAGTTTAAACCCCCAGGTCTGGCTAAATGCTGGACTGGATAAACCATTTTGCATATAGATATCTTAGGATAATACTTCTGCTTTCCTCCAAAGCTTTGAAAACGAGTATTTTCCATCCTTTTTTTATTCTATTTATACAGACTTATCTGCCTAATCAGACTAGCTGTGCTAAGTGGAATACACTAAAACCTTTACAATTAAAATAACTAAAACAATGAACAAACTCAGTGCCACATCAAGCCTTGCTGATGGTCTCTGTGCAGTGAATTTTGTCTTTGAAATGACCTTAGAGAAACCATTCAGAATGAGCCTTTTACAAACCTTTTTAAAGAGATTCTGCTTTTTACAGGAACATGCAAAGTGATCAGTTTCGTGTTTTGGTCTACCATATAATAAACCTCAGATTGAATTAATCTTCATTTCCTAATCTTATCCAAAAGTCATCCTTCAGGTTGATTTAGAGCAAATGTAATATACTTCAAGAAATTGCAAAACTGCACTTGGTTTTCACATGATGTTCATGGTTTGCAGCAGGTAAAAATGGCACTTGAATGACAATGGAGTAGAAAATATGGACAAAAATGAGAGGCATTTAAAGTTGGAATAGGTAAGGTGGATATCTTAATGTAGACCAGACAAGGGAGGCAGCTGCATAGATATCTAGAAAAGTCTATTTGCTAGTGGATATGCACTGTGCAGAGATGTTTGGGCCTGATAAAACAGAGCATAGGTTGGAGACAAGGTAGGGAGACGACCACATGTATCTAAGGTAAGTTTGTACACAAGCTAATCTGGAAGCTTGCATGAAATGAATAGAGAATAGGGAAGTAACTTTCAGAGGGACTTCAGTAGGTGAAAGTAACTTACCCACAGAAATGACTTGTCTTATTGTGAACCATCTGAAAGATTACATGGTATAAGTATTACATATGCAACTAAAATTACACATGTTGCATGCACTCACGCACTGAGTCCTAAGGGGTTTGGGCAAAGTAGGAACTTGTACAATTTTTTTAATTTTTTTAAAAAGCATAAATTCTCAGTAAAACTACCCATGCCAAATGGGTATAATTGATCATGTAGATTTTGCAAGGATAAATTTCAAAGCAGAATAATGCACTTTGAAAACTTGTGAAACTTTTGTATTTATACAAGTTTTCCAGTTAAGCATAACTCCCAAATTATACCTTTTAGGAGTGTTTCTCTTCTTGTGCCTTCTGCTTTTCTTTGCTTTTACTTCTTGCTCTTCCTATCTCCTATCCATTCTTTTATTTTTGCTGGTCATGTTCAGCTGATGCTTGTAGCAGTTTCTCATATTCCTGATGACTATCTTGCCTCTCTCTTGACTCTGGGTGTGTTTTGTTCTAATGTTAGATAATTTGCATTCTGTAGAAGAAAAATAGCCTTTTCCTGATTTCTATAGACTATTTCTGAGAGAAATTGCCACACAATTGTATGAAAAAGTGAGAACATAAGTATATACCTGAAAACAGACTAACAAAAGGGCGATAGCCCCAGCGATTTTTCTAACCCTGGATCATGGTCTGGGAGTAGACTAGCATGGGATAAGGTTAAGAATGAGAAATGAGTGGTCAGAACAAAGCTGAGGTGATGGGATTATTGAAGGCTTTTGTGAAAAGCCAAGTTTTAAGCTTTTTCTTAAACATTTGCCTACAAGTTCCTAGTCTAAGGTCCGTGGGGAGGGCATATTTCATCCTTAAATATGAAATATTCTCTGTATGCATTAAATTGAGGCTGTCACTTCTGTAAAAGTTAAGACCTAAAAGGCTTTGTTAAATGAAGATGCTCTTTCTCCCTCCCCCTTCTGCTTAGATCTGAAGCTTCTGTATTCAAGTAACAAGAAAATTCAGTTACTGGAGTTTGGATCCAAAGAAGCTGTTAAGACACTAATGAGAGAGTGGTCAAATGTGAACTTGCTAGACTATGACTGGAAAAGAAATCTAGTATATTGGAATGATGACTCATACCAACTAATGCGATCTGTTGGCCATCAGGGAAGTGCACAGATAATTCCAACTGATGATGCAGGTGAACAAATCTGTTAACATCACTTGACAGTTGTACTGACATTCCTGTGGGCAATTTTTTTCCCAACCTATTCTTTACCCCCTTCTTCCTAAGGAATTGACCACATCTGGAAGAGAAGCTGAATACAGGCACTTTAAGGTCCTGATTTCAAAGGCTTTCTCATTCTGTCTCAGGAGAACTTAATTGGAGCCCTGTATATCCAAAACGTTTCTTGGATGGGGGACTAGAAAGAGCTGAAAAACCTTCCTTTAATCTTCACCCAAGCATCCACCTTGTTTCTGGCATAGGGAAGGTATTGGGAGACATTGGTTTTGACTTGAAAGGAAAAAAAAGTGAGGCAATGAAGCTTTATAGCATTTTAATAGGCAATTAAGTTTGTACTGTAGTGAGAGAGATTTGGTCATAGCTGCTTTACACTTTCATAGGGGCACATTGCTGTGGTAGGTATGCAAAATGTATTAAAGCAAGTAGACGTCAGTCTGCTATGAGATGAAGAAAATGTGACCTCACTTCTTCCCCCCCACCCCAAGATCTAGTAATCATGTAGGCCACAAATCTGAACTTTATAAACAATTACCATGCTGGGTCATACAAAGGGTCCAAGCCCAGCATCCTGTTTCCAGCAGTGGCCAATCCAGGCTTCAAATACCTGGCAAGTACCAAACACTAAGTAGATTCCATGCTGCTGATGCAGTTAATAGCAGTGGCTATTCCCTAAGTCAACTTGCTAGCAGTTAATGGACTCCTCCAAGAACCTAGCCAAACTTTTTTTTTTTTTAACCCACTACACTAACTGCACTAACCATATCCTCTGGCAACAAATTCCAGAGCTTAATTGTGCATTGAATTTTCTCCAACTAGTTTTAAATGTGCTACTTGCTAACTTCATGGACTGCCCCCTAGTAGGGATATGCAGAGGGATGCATACATTGCATTTGGAATTCGTATTCGGGGGGGCTGATACATTGCATTCGGCAAGGGGGGCCCCCAATACGTTAATGTGTTCATTCTTATTTGTTTCCCGGCTAAAATTGAATTAACTATAACCCCCCCAAAGACTTACCAAAACTCCCTGGTGGTCCAGCAGGGGGTCAGAGCCATCTCCTGCACTCACACCCTCTGCTGCCGGTATTCAAAATGGCACAGATAGCCTTTGACCTTACTATGTCACAGGGGCTACCAGTGCCATTGGTCGGCCCCTGTCACATGGTAGGAGCAATGGATAGCTGGTGCCATCTTGTGCTCCTTACCATGTGGCAGGGGCTGACTAATGGCACTGGTAGCCCCTGTGACATAGTAAGGGCAAAAGCTTATTGGTGCCATTTTGATTACTGGCAGCCAAGGGCCCAAGTACAGGAGGTCACTCCTGGACCACTAGGGACTTTTGGCAAGTCTTGTGGGGGTCAGGAGGGTCCCCCAAGACTTGCCAAAAGTCCCTGGTGGTCCGGCAGGAGTCCGGGAGTGACCTCTTGCACTCAGGCTGCCGGTATTCAAAATGGTGCCAATAGCCTTTGCCCTTATGTCACAGGGGCTACCAGTGCCATTGGTCGGCCCCTGTCACATGGTAGGAGTACAAGATGGCACCAGCCATCCATTGCTCCTACCATGTGACAGGGGCCGACCAATGGCACCGGTAGCCCCTGTGACATAGTAAGGGCAAAAGCTATCTGTGTCATTTTGAATACCGGCAGCCGAGGGTGTGAGTGCAGGAGATGGCTTGCTGACCCCCTGCTGGATCACCAGGGAGTTTTGGTAAGTCTTGGGGGGGGGGGGTCAGGAGGATGGGGGGGTTTGTTTAAATTCGCTCCTTTAGACAGCTGAATAATTCAGCGAAAATTCGTTTTATTCATGGGGAATCGCGATACGTCTTGCTTCCCCACGAATACAACAAATATGGCCCTATATGTTGCAGATTACCAATACGTTAGAAATGAATGCACACCCCTACCCCCTAGCCAAAAGAGTAAATAACCAATTAACATCTAATTCTAAACTCTCATGATTTTAAAGACCTGTATATTCTCACAGGACAAGCAGGATGGTAGTCCTCACATATGGGTGACATCATTAGGATGGAGCCCAATCACATCTGTCAGTTTCCAGAACTTTGACTGGCCCCTACTGGGCATGCCCAACATGGCACTAACCCTGCAGCCAGCAGGGGTCCCCCTTCAGTCTTTTTCCACACAGCAGTAGCCTTACGGTTTAGGAGCTCTGAAGAGATTCCTGACAGGCATTTTCCTCACGGCAAATTATCTACAGTTAAATTGCCCCACAGGGGTCCCTCTAACTTCTCTAGCTGCGGTACTCTAGTAAGTTTTTTTTGACAGTTTTCAGTCGATGACCATAGTTTGGCCCTTGCGGCCTACTGGACCACGGCTCAATTTTTCTATGGCCATGGCGTCAGGGTTTCGTTGGTGCCCAGACTGTACTAGCACCATGTCTATCACAGACCCCCATGTGAGTAATATGTTTAGGCTGTGAGCATGATGTCCTGACTTGCACTAAATGTGCCCTTATGACACCTAAGGGTTGCAAGGCCAGAATGGAGAAAATGGAACTCCTCTTCTGTGCTCAGACCCCAACACAGTCCATTGCATAGTCTTTGGAACCGGCACAGTCGACTTCACGCCACCACCGACAGATGACCGACCGCCATCTGTCTTCACGGCCGACACCCTCATCTCCCCTCAAGATTGAGGGGATTGCAGGGAAAAACATCGCCATCAACATTGTAAGACTCAGACCATCAAGGGAGCAAAATAATCAACCTCTTCACTGTCTAAGAAGCCCCGTCAAGGAAAGGCACCAACCCTTCCTGCAACCGGGTCATGGAGGCCACCCTCACCCGTTTAGGGTTTGGGAGTCGCGATTCCACCTGTAGAGGTGGTCCCTCCAACTGTGCCTCTGCCTCCCTCTTCTGTTCTGGAGCTGGGGCTGCTTGCTCCAGGTCTCCAAGAAGAACTGGACCGGCTGGTTCAGGAGGCCATCGACAAGGCAATGCACCGGCTGTGGAACCAGTCATCGACCCAATTCCCACAGCACTGGCACCACTGCTATCCCAGATGGAGGTGCTGATGGCCACCCTTCCATGATGGATCCTGGGTCTCCGATGGCTCCGGTGCCCTCCCCGTTGACAGCTTCATCAGGAGGAGAAACAGTTTCATATTCATCCATCGGGAGTTTTGCCTCAGCCATCGATGCCAATTTGTCCCTCGCCCCAATTCATCCATCGGTGCCAATACATCCATTGGCACCACCGATGCCTTCCATGCCATCATCGGTGCCCCCAGGGATTCCTTCAATTTTTCTCAGCCTCGCCCAGGGCCTTCAGGTATCCAACCTCCTTGTCCTACAGGTCAGTCTGCTGACCCTTATGAAACTTGGGGTGATACTTCAACAGACACCAATGACTTACCTTTACCTCCTTCTCCCACAAAGTAGGAAGCGTTCTCCTCCAGAGGACCTCTTTCATAAATTGTGAAGGAAATGTCTGAGTTGGTTCCCTTTCAACTTCAGACGGAACAGGATGACAGGCACCAGATGATGGAGTTACTCCAATTCCTGGATGCACCCAAGGTGATTATCTCTATACCCATTCACAAAGTTCTTCTGGATCTCCTCAAAAAGAACTGGGAAAATCCTGGATCAATTGCTCCAGTACACTGAAAGGCTGACACTACTTACTTAGTGCAATCAGCCCCAGGTTTTCAAAAATCCCAGCTCAACCACTACTTGTGGTAGTGGGCTCAAAAGAGGGCAAAAAGGTTGAAATCTCTCATCTACCCCAGCTGCTAAGGAACAAAAGTTCCTAGACAACATTGGTCGAAGAATGTTCCAAGGGGCCATGCTCCTCTCCTGAATTGCTGCTTACCAGCTTTATATGACTCAATATAATAGGCCCTGTATCTGCTTTAAGATGACCCTTTGAGTCCCTCCCCAAACAACTCAGACCAGCTACAAACCCTTGTCAAAGGATTAGAGGCGGGAAAACATGATTCGAACTTCTTATGATATATTTGACACCTCTACCAGAGTGTCTGCAGCCACCATTTCGGCAAGATGGTGGTCCTGCCTCAAATCTTCTGACCTTCACCCAGAAGTACAAGACCGGCTGTCTAACCTACCATGTATAGGAGACAATCTGTTTGAACAGATCCAACAAATGGTGGCTGAATTAAAAGACCATCATGAGACCCTTAAACAGCTCTCCTCAATGCCTTCAGACTTCTCTTTAAGAGTCCTTCAGGAAGGACTCTAAGTCATTCTACCATCCAAAGAAGGCCTATCCACCACCAGCAAGGTCCCATACTACAAGACCTTATCAAAAGCCTCAACCTCGCCAATCCTGAAAGCAAAAGCCACAAGTGGCTCCCCAGCCAGGACCTGCTTCCAGTTTTTGACTTCTGCTTGGAGAACAGCAGCCGGATTCCTCTGCCAAGCATACCAGTGGGAGGTCGACTGTGCCACTTTCACATGTGGCAGGCAGTCACAACCGACCAATGGGTACTGGCAATCATTGCTCAGGGTTACCACCTGAACTTTCTCGCCCTGCCACCGGACTCCCCACCTCTACAGACATGGAGAACGTCTGAACACTCCATTCTTCTGGATCAAGAGGTCTCCCTCCTTCTCCAGTCAAGAGCAATAGAACCCATTCCGTATTCGCAGCAAGACCTAGGGTTCTATTCCCGGTACTTCATGATCCCCAAAAAATCGGGAGGAGTACGTCCAATTCTGGACCTACATGCTCTCAAGTACCTCCAGTGGGAAAAGTTCAAGATGGTAACTTTGGGATCTCTTCTACAAAGAGGAGACTGGCTCTGCTCTCTGGACCTCCAGGACACATACACACACATTGCGATAACTCCATCTCACCGCAAGTACCTGAGGTTTTTAGTAGGCCCCAAGCACTATCAATAGAGTGCTCCCATTCGGCCTAGCGTCTGCACCACGAGTATTTACCAAATGTCTCGTGGTTGTCACAGCTTTCCACAGGAAAGAAGGTGTTCACATCTACCCCTATCTAGACTGGTTAATCAGGACTCCAACCCAGCAAGCTGCTCTGTCCCTTGATTTCACTCTACACACTCTGATTTCTCTAGGATTTCTTGTCAATTACAAAACATTCTTTTTAGTCCCACCTCATACCTTGTCATTCATTGGGGCAGACTTGGACACCTTGCAGGCAAAAGCTTTCCTACCTCGACAACTAGCACGGACACTCATCTCTAGCTTACCAGTTGCAGTCTCAGCAAACAGCTCGCCAATTCCTTGTCCTTCTGGGACACATGGCATCCTCAGTCCATGTTACAATGGCCCGTCTGGCCATGAGACTCGTGCATTGGACTCTGAGGTCCCAATAGATTCAAGCTGTTCAGCCCCTGTCAACCATTGTCCACATCACCAACCCACTCTCTCTGACCTGGTGGCAAGATCGGTTCAATCTCCGGGGACTGCCCTTTCAATTACCAGATGCTCAAGTCATTCATACCACCGCTTCCAACCTCTGGTCGGGAGCCCACATGGATGATTTGCAGACACAAGGGTCTTGGTCTCCAGAGGAAGCCAAACACCAAATTTCCTGGAGCTTCGAGCAATGCGATATGTTCAGGGCTTTTCAGGATCACCTATCAAATCAGGTCATCCTGATTCAGTCTGACAACCAGGTGGCCATGTGGTACATCAACAGGGAGGCACAGGCTCCTTCCTTCTGTGTCAGGAAGCTGCGCAGATTTGGGAGGAAGCTCTCTCCCACTCGATGTACCTCAAGGGCACCTACTTGCCGGGAGTGGACAATGTACTGGCAGACAAGCTAAGTTGCATCTTCCAACCGCACAAGTAGTCTCTCAACCCCTCAGTAGCAGCTTCAATCTTCCAACAATGGGGATATTCTCAGATGGATCTCTTTGCGTCCCCTCAGAACTACAAAGTGGACAACTACTGCTCCCTCATTCACAGCAAAGGCTCTCAGCCCAGAAATGCATTCTCCCTCTCATGGGCAACCGGTTTACTCTATGCATTTCCTCCACTTCCTCTTCCCTCGAAGACCCTAGTGAAGCTACGTCAGGACAAGGGAACCATGATCCTGATAGCACCTCACTGGCCATGCCAAGTGTGGTTTCCCATACTCCAGGATCGCTCCATCTGCAGGTACATTCCCTTGGGAAAGGACCCGCTCCTGATAACTCAGAACGACAGGTGCCTGCACTATCCCAATCTTCAGGCCTTGTCTCTGATGGCATGGATGTTGAAAGGTTAATTCTTCAGCCACTTAACCTTTCAGATCTAGTTTCACGTGTCTTGATTGCTTCATGAAGCCTTCCACGAGAATATTACTCTTATAAATGGAAAAGATTCACATGGTGCACCTCAGTCCCTTGATCCATTTTCCTGTCCAATCCCAAAGTTTTTGGACTATCTCTGGCATTTGTCAGTCAGGTCTAAAGACATCTTCCATCAGAATGCATGTCAGTGCAGTGGCCGCCTTCCATAAAGGTGTTGGATGTCCCTATTTCGGTACAACCCCTTGTAACACGCTTTTTGAAGGGCTTGCTCCACATCAAGCTGCCTTTACGTACTCCAGCCCCTTCTTGGGACAGTAATCTTGTTCTCGGTCGGCTCATGAAACCACCATTCGAGTCTCTTCACTCCTGTGACCTAAAACATCTTACATGGAAAGTGATTTTCCTTTTGGCTATCACTTCAGCTCACAGGGTTATTGAGTTACAGGCCTTAGTTACCTATCTGCCTTATACTAAACTCCTGCAGGACCAGGTGGTACTCCGCACTCACCCTAAAGTTTTACCTAAGGTAGTTTCGGAGTTTCACATTAATCAATCCATCATACTACCTACCTTCTTTGCCAGGCCCCATTCCAATCCAGGGGAACAGGCTCTGCATACCCTTGACTGCAAACGGGCTCTAGCTTTTTATCTAAACCGTACAATTTCCCACAGGACGAGCACTCAGTTATTTGTCTCGTTCCACCCCAACAAATTAGGGCAACCTGTGGGTAAGCAAACTCTCTCCTCCTGGTTAGCGGACTGCATATCTTTTTGCTATCAGCAAGCAGGCATTCCTTTTCAAGACTGTGTTAAAGCACACTCTGTGAGGGCCATGGCGACTTCAATAGCACACCTTCAATCGGTGCCACTTCCTGATATTTGTAGGGCTGCCACCTGGAGTACCCTCCATACTTTTGCAGCCCACTATTGCTTGGACAAAGCCGGAAGACAAGATTCCATCTTCGGCCAGTCTGTCCTGAGTAATCTGTTTTCAACATGATGTACCAGCACCCTTCCGCCTGCCCAGTGGGGTTCAGGATGCCCTCTACCAAATTCCACCTCGGTTGTTGTACCTGTTGCACACCGTTGGGTACATTTGGTGCATGTTCGGGCATCCTTAGCTTGGTACTCACCCATATGTGAGGACTAACATCCTGCTGTCCTGTGAATACCTGTTACAGGTAAGCAACATTTGCTTTATCCCCACTCGGCTATCTCCAAGCTGAACAGCCTTAACCTCTTCAGCCTTTCCTCATAGGGGAGCTGTTCCATTCACTTTATCATTTTGGCTACCCTTCTCTGTACCTTCTCCAGTGCAACTATCTTTTTTTGAGATGTGGTGACCAGAATTGTACACAGTACTAAAGGTGTGGTATCGCCATGGAACAATAGAGGCATTATGACACTTTCCATTTTTATTCACATTCCCTTCCTAATTCCTAGCATTGTTTACTTTTTTTACTGCCGCAACACACTGAACATAAGAACATGAGCAGACTATTTGAAAATATTATCCACAAGGATGCCTAGACTTTTTTTTTCTGGGTAGTTGCTCTTAATATAGAACTTTTCATCCTCTAACAAGGTATATTTTTCCCTATATGCATCACCTTGCACTTGTCCACATGAAATTGTCTGCCATTTAGATGCCTACTCTTCCAGTCAAGTTCCACCTGTAACTTATCACAATCTGTTTTAACTACTCTGAATAATTTTGTATCTGCAAATTTGATAACCTCATTCATCTTATTCCTTTCCAGATCGTTTATAAATATATTGAAAAGCACTGGTCCAAGTACAGATCTGAGGCACTCCAGTTTACTCTTTTTCCACTGAGAAATTTGACCATTTAATCCTACTGTTTCCTGGTTTGTAATCCATGAAAGGATGTCTCCTATCATGACTTAAGTTTTCTTAGAAAGCATTTTGAAGTCATTTTCGTGGGTGGCGATTCCCAGTATAGAACCCAGCATCACATAACTGTAATTGATGCTTTCCCTAGATTCATCAGTCTGTGCTTTCCACATTAAATTTCAGTTGCCCAGTCTTCTGGCCTCTCTAGGTCCTTCTGGAGCTCCTCAATCTGCTGCTGTTTTAACAACTCTTATCTGCCAATTTGATCCTCGCTCATTTGTTCTCTACATCATTTGAGTCTGTTCTACCATTTTGCACGGACATCTTGCTCACAGATCTGTAGTTTCCTGTATCACCCCTGGAGGCCTCTCTAAAAATCACACTTCCCTCTTCCAGTTTTCAGGAATTGTAGCTGTTTGAAATAAGTTTGGTTATAACAGGCTAACGATTTAATGTTCTCAGAGCTCTTCGGTGGCAGTCATCCAGTCCCAAAGATTTTTCTATCTTTAGTTTGTCAATATGATCTATTGTCAGATTTTAGTTGCTCAAATGTAACATTTTTGAAGTGTTTCAGGTGTGGCTATGTTCCCAAAATCCTCTTCTATAAAAAGGCAAAGAATTCATTCACTTCTGTTATTTCCTTGTTTTCCTTGGTCATCCTATCAGTCCAACTGACAACCCCTCCCCCTCCCCCTTGAATGTACTTGAAAGCTTTTACATTTGAAGCAAAAAGCATGTGAGGGAGTCAGCTGGGCTGCTAGATGGCCAGCAATGCAGCAATTGAAAAACTTGCAACAGATTTTAAGAACTCATGACTCTTGTCTTCATTTGGTATAAGGTCTGAGCCGATTTGCTAAACATTGTTTTCCATGTCTATGCAAACACTCATTGCAGATATTGGAGTTTACATATCCCACCTGTCTATAGTGGCAGGTCTATTCCTATTTCCAACCACTTTGTGAACATGTCTTTGTAATGAACCCTGTTTCTCCCCTACCTTAAAACATAATGTTCATGGGTGCTAGCTAGTACAATGGAAGAGAAACTAAAGTATGTTACTATTGAATGGGTCCTGCTGAACTTCTAATTTGAAGCATCCTTTGGTATGAGGCAAAGGAATGATTCCATAATGAGAAAAAAATGTAAACCTATTCAAGGAATTTCTTTGCTTGGTGCATAAAAACTTGCCTGTTCTCCCATTTTAAACATTTACAGGACTGCTTAAAGCATGGATTGTTTAAACTGTCTTAGATTATCCTTTAATAGCATAGTCTGACATCTACCCTGACATACATCCAGTATTGGGATATATAAAATCTCTCATTTAGTAGGAAGGCAGGAATAACCTAACACAAGACTTGTTTAACCTGTACTTGAACTCATGTCTTTGAGAATAAGTCACCTTTCTTGAATGTTTAACCATGAAGTAGCTAACCACTTTGTGTGCTTAACATGAAGACTATTTTTAGTTTTGCCTTTTTCTATTACAATGCATTAGGGTTAAACATGTCAAGACTGAATGGTGTCATAAAGTGGTCCAATTTTTATGGTAGGGGTATTAAGTATTGGATTTTAACTTTAACTCTTGCTTTATTACTGGCTAAGCAGCTCAGGGTTGTAGATGGTAAATATTCAATTTATCAAAATTACTGAATATCTCCTGTATACTTTTCAAGAAATAACTCTGGGGGAGGAAAATCCTTGTCCTTGCATATTTGGCATGCTTTACCAGAAAACTTCATTGTAGTCAAGAATTAGTTGTTTTTTTTTCCTCCTCAACCAAAATTGTTGAAAGATGTATGTGTTAAGACTGAAATTCTGTTTTCACTTTGCTTTGAACTATTATATAAATCTTTTATTTTTTAGCTTGCTCAGCCAGCATTGACATTCCAACTGGCAATATATACTGGCTGTCATGTTACAGTGCCATTATGATTACTAGATTCTCTGGCATGGGAACAAAGAGACTCTATCAAGCCAACACCACTATACAGTATTTGTTTCTAGACTGGAAAAGAACATCCTTATATTGGGTTGAAGGTACATTTATTCTCCGCATGAACCTCAGTGGTGGTGACATACAGAATATCTGGAAAGCGGCAGATCTGGAGGCAGTTAGAATGGCCCTGGATATTAAATCCCATAGCCTCCTTTGGAGTTCTGGAGATAAGGGTAAGTACTAAAACATTTTAGCTAATCTTATAAACTGAGGCCATGTCAAAGTATATAACTGGTGTCAATGGCAGGGTTTGCACTGAATAGAACATATCTGGGGCAGGGTAATTAGGGATCACAGGATTGACTGAGTTTGAGATGTCACTATTTTCTCAGAACATTATCTGGAATGAGTCACGTTTATTGTAACAGCTATGCCAAACTTCCAATAATGTACTGCATTTAAAGAAAGTGGCACAGAACTCCATTATTAGGAAAGTTGTGGCATTTCCTAATTATAAAAATTCCTAATGTGGTAACTGCATAGCTATTTTTTTTTCTTTTCCTTGTGCTATAGTCAACATTTGGGGTATGATTGCTAGAGTTGAAAATAACCCAATCTGACAGAGGGGACATGTATCTGAACTGAATACTAAGTTACATTTTTCAATAAGCAATCACAACACACATTTTGCTTGGTAGTGTGTATACATAACTAGGCTTCAAATAAAATTGAAGATCGTTGGCTTAGTCAATGTTTTAGCAATCTCCAAAATAGTTGAATGGAACAGTTCCCTTCTATTTTGCACAGTTGAACAGTAGTTAATATGGCTCTTCTACTTAGAGCCTGGAATCCTGAATGTCAAACTTGCTTGAGGTGAAGGGCAACACCAAATATAAAATACAGGCTCTTGTCAACTTCATGTATTGAAGTTCTATAGCCAAAGAAACAAATTACCATTAGTAATTAGAGTATGCAAAATTAAAAAAAAAAATTCTGGGAACTAGTTGGAATAGCAACTGAAGCTACAAAATCATATCTTTCAACCAATACTACTCTCTAAGAGTGTGAATTTGTATTAACTTTGCTACTACTAGCAAATAATAATTAGGTTGAAAGTGATACTTTGGTACCCAAATCCCTGAAATATATGTAGCTCCAAGTAAACATAAGGGTAGCCCTGTCACATGGTAGGAGCAATGGACGGCCAGTGCATCTTGTGCTTCTACCATGTGATGGGCCGACCAATGGCACAGGTAGCCCCTGTGACATAGTAAGTGCAAAGGCTATCGGCACCATTTTGAATACTGGCAGCAGACGGCCCGAGTGCAGGAGATCGCTCCAGGACCACCAGGGACTTTTGGCAAGTCTTGGGGAGGGGGGGGGGTTTGTAGTTAAATTGAAAGTTTGGATGGGGGTGTTTTTTGGGAAATGAATAACATATCAAACTAACAGATCAGGGTCCCCTGAGAACGGATGCAACTGATTTGGGTCCTGACGAATACTGAATGGGACAAATCTGTCCCTGCTGCACATCCCTAACACCAGACACCTTACATACTTTGAAACAAAAACAGGGTCCATTCTAATATTGTAAATGACTTATTGACTATTTGCCATACAGTTTTAAGGTTGATATTAGTATTGCTGCCTACAAAAAAGGATGGGGGTTTACTACTTGTACTATATGTAAATGGAGTTGAGATTAGTGCTCAAAGTACAATTTTGAATGTATATATAACACATACTTTTTACATACCTGTAGGTCTACAGGCTCTGAGTCTTCTGAAGGGCAAATCATATACTTTAAGAAAAAACTGGATAAATGCATTAATAGCTGCCTATGAACCATACTTGGTATCTGTCAACGAAACAGCCCTTGAGGTATGGGACAAAAGAACAATGGAAGTATTTGCAACAGTGAAAGAAAGCAACATTGCCAACATAGTTGTCATAACATCTGATATGGAAAAAGGTTAGTTGTCTTGTGGTACCAATTGCTAATATAAAGAATCTGTCAGGTTTCCTTGACTCTATTTTCTTTATGCTGTTTTTCATACTGGCTTGGATTTTGGTTTTCCAACTCTTATGTTGAACACAATTACTTAATTCAGAATTTTTTTTCCTATTGAACACTCCGACTTTAGAGTGTGGGTTTTGTTTTTATGACTCCCCTACCTTTTGGACTGATAATCAGGACAACCATATCCATGACCACACCAAGGGCCCAGGAGGCCATGTCTTGCCTGGCTTTGGAGCTCCTTGGTTTCAGCCAGCTAGGTAATTGGTCCCTCTGTAGAGGAATGTGCCAAAATAACGGTCTGTTCACTGGTTGTAAGACTATGGGGAAGAGTCCCTAAAGAGGCCAGACATCTGAACATCTCTAGTTTTTGGTGGCTTAAATTTATTGCAGTGCTTCTCCCATCCATGTTATATAGAACTTAATGCGGCATACAAGATACCATACTTTTCATAGAACAGAGAACTAAGAACTGGATGGATAAGGCATAATCTCCAAATGGCTGTGGTTTCTGCAGCTAGGGCTTTCATGTTCCAGTTTATTTTCTTCAAATTTCAATAACCATGGGAAAAGTGACATGAAAAGTCAGTGGAAGTCACTTTCCATTGAAATTCCCATGGAAAACGAAAGGTCCTTGGATATAGCCTTGTGTAAGCAGGAATAACTGGACAACATACTCCTAATTCTGGTGGTTGACTTACAGTGCTTGTATGTTAAGACACATGAGGGAATGTTAAAATTGAGAGCTGTATGCTCATATACCTGTATAGAGTAGGAAGGGGTAGAAAACATACTGATTGACCAAGAAGCAATAGCCTACATGTGGTCATGCTTCCATGCGAAGTAAGAGCGAGCTATATCTATTGCGGGTCCCAAATATTGGAACAAAATGCCACTAGAACTGAGCTTACGGAGGCGAATTGGAAGAACTCTGCCTTACCGGGGGTCGCGTGGTGGCTGGCCCCAACGGCTAACTTTTTTCAGCGGAGCATTGTTTCTACTGGGACTTTCTAGTGCTGACACCTTGACGTCATGATTGCAGACTCAGGAAGGTATTTTTAAGTGTCTTCCTGCAGCACGCTGACTAAGCTGCGTGTGACAAAGGCACATGCATGGCTTTGTCTGTTCGGCTTAGTCTGCTTCGGGGAGTCTGCAGAAGAATTTCCTTGTTGTATTGGAGTTCAACCTCTTCAACCTCCTCTGCTCTAAGTTTGAGTAATTTAGGTGGAGGGAAACAAAGTGCAGGATTAAATAATTTCAAAATAATGCCCCAGTGATAGTACCTTTGCAACCTGCTGTAACAGGGTTTTTCTCCCCTGCGAATCAAATAAGAGTAGGCAGTCCATTGCACTGAGACAATGAGCACACGTCTTCAATGCTGGACACTCATACATCCTTAAGCCCCAGAGCTCCAGATATTCCCTCTCATCCCAGTAGCTAACAGCATCAGATGTCTGAGACAGCAGGTTCTTCCCAAGTTGGTGACTGAGAGCATCTCCTTTGGGGTGAATAAAGATTTAATGGCATCTACTGGAGAGTCTGGAAAAGAGACCCAACTGCAACAGCAAATACTTGCTGGTGGGGGGGGGGGGGATATTCCAGACTATTCACCAATGACATAATCACAGATAGATGGAGAGGGCTTGACTCTGAGACGACAGTCAAGGATCTAAATTGGATTTACAGCCTCTGGGTTTACAGTTGGTATCAAAGCAATAAATTACATTGGAACTGGTATGGAAGGCACTGACTTCATTAGATTCCTCATAGTAAAGTTAGCAGAAATAATGTCAAACCAAAAATCATATATGCAAATTAAAACCTGTTAATGAGAATACTAATAAAGTAAAGGTAATAGTCAAGTATGTAAAATACAAGAAATACAGGGGAAAATAATGCAGGGAGAATTACAAAACTCTAGAAAAATTGAAACCCTAGAAAATGAGTAGATATAAAAATTTGAGAATTGTAAATTTTCCCTGTATAAAATTAAGTTTTCCTTTAGATATTTTTAAGAGGTATCTTACAGAAACTTTTACTTCCTAAAGAAGCAATACCACCAATAGCAAAAGTATACTTTCAAAATGAAGGTAGGAAAGTAAACAATTGCAAGGTGTTGGAGATAATTTAACAGTTTTTGGAACAATCTATCACTGAACAAGTAGACTTCAGAGGAACATTATTGGCTTCTTTCATATTTCAAGCAGACAGATTTAGTTTTTAAAACATTTTTCGCAATCGTTAAATTTTCTTGGAGGGAAAATTTGGGTATATCCCGATATTGCCAGAGAAACGCAATTGCGAAGGAAAAGCTTTCTATCAATGCAACAGGAAGTCAGAGACCTTGGAGCTGAATTTTTAGTGAGATATCAAAGTAAATGCATAATCAGGTTAAATAGATGTTTTCTTTGAACCTATACAGCTGAGAGATCCTTTAATGCAAAAGTTCCCAGAGAAGCAAGGAATCCAAAATAGAAACTGGAGAAATGAGGGGGTTCGCAATTAGCTATGATTATATTTTCCTTGGTAATGTGCAGTAAATACATGTTTAGAGCATCAGATTTTCCTTGACAGCTAATATAGTATATTAGCTAAAAGTATGGAAATTTGAAGTTGAAATGTCTTTGAATATTTAGAAGATATAAAGGGTATAATTGCCTTTAAAAAAACTACATGTTACTCTGTATTGTAATGTATACCCAATACCTGTGAGAAATTTGTCAAAATTATGACTGGTTCATTGAAAAGTTATCTAAATGTTAAATTATAAATAAATAAAAACAGATTACAGCGAAGAAACAATTTCAGAAAGGACTAAAAACATGGCTGTTCCGGCAAGCATATGCAGACGAGTAAAATGAACAGGAGTTTTTTTAGGCACTTTTAGTGTTAACCTTTTACTTATATTGCTTTTACTGTTTCTTTTTTTGGTAACTTTATAGTTTTTAAAAAAATCTAATTTTTAGCTATATTTATAATACAAGAATATTTTTCTATTTTCCTCCCTTATTTTTACTATGATTAATTGTGAACCGCTGAGATGGATGTGTCCGCACAACAGTATATAAAACTGTTTAAACGACTGGCAGATGAGAGCCTTTGTAAAGTAGACAGGAAGAACTGGGCAGACTAGGCCAGTTGGGTCATTCTGCAGTTATTTACTAGGCCAGTGGTTCTCAACCTTTTTTCTGTCGACACACCTGACAGATGGTTCTCACATGCGTGACACACTGACCCATGATCGTCATGGGGCTAGATGTAAAAGTTCAGTTTGCATCCACGGGAACCCCCCTGACCCACAATAATGGATGTAAAGCAGAATTATGACATTCCCCATACAACTAACCCTACAAAAAAGATATTCTGGTTCTGGTGTCATTTCAGTAACAGCAACTAAAACTCCTTCTACTTCCAGGCTCAATAGCCCTACTTATGAAAAGACAGCAGTTTACCACCAATGCATGTCCTCTTGAGAACACAACAAATAAGACTGATAAAACTCTTACATGCTAGTAAAATATTTCATCTCTGTAACAGCCACAGAACCGACCTAACATACTCCCAGGATCTGAAGTAATGCACATAAACTAATCCACACACATTTAAACTTGTATTATGGAATACACTCAAATAGGAGCAACCCTATCTATGAAAAGGCAACTATATAAATATTAAATCAGGCCCTAAAAACCAATACACCTCTTATTAGGAAAACAGAACTAGCAAGCAGCTATAGATCCCCACACAGAAATAATTGTAAAACTATACTAATAAGCAGAATAAATGTTTCTAAATAGCTATGAACAGAATAACATCCAACAATTAAAAACTATTAAAAAATTCTCCAAACACAAATAAAATATTTCAAAAAAAAGCAGACACATCACATAATATTAAATAATTAAAATGGCAGTCAATCAAAAATAAACTTAAAAAGCCACCTTTACTTACTCCCTCCAGCAGATCTCCTGCTCCTCTTCCATGCAGGCCGTAGCACACAGCAGAAGCAGCAGTAGAGGCTAAGCTCTATACTCATGGTCCTCTTCCTTAATGCCCATGTCTCTCACACACACACCATACCAGTCATGCCCCCATGACCAGTTTCTGTCTCTCACACACTAATCATCTCCCAGTCTTTGACACACACACCAGTCACCTTCCTGAACAGTTTCTCTCATGCCATACACACAGGCTTCCCACTCCCGTGTTCTACTTACATATACGGGCTTCTCACTCTCATAATCACTTTGTCTCACACACACTCACCAGTCTCCCATGCTTGTTCTCTCCACATGCACAGGCTTCTCATTTCCACACACACACGCTTCTCACTCCCATGCTGTGTCTCACACACACCCAGGTTTCTCACTCCCATGCTCACTCTTCACATGCACAGGCTTCTCATTCCCATAATCACTTTCTCTCTGTTACACACACATGCATACACACACACACCAGTCTCTCATTTCCATGCTCGCTCTCCACTGCACAGGCTTCTCATTCCCTGAATCACATTCTTTCTCTCATATTCACACACCAGTCTCTTTCTCTCACACACCCCGTCACCTTACCAACCAGTCTCTCGCTCTCATGCATGCACACACGCACAGGCTTTCCACTCCCATGCTCTTTCTCTCACATAATCAGGCTTCTCACTCCCATGCTTTTTTTCACACACACAGCCCCTCCCCTCCAACACCAGGCTTCTTACGCCCTTGCTTTCCCACATACCCAGATTTCTCACTTCCATGCTTTTTCTCTCTCACACACACATCAGTCACTTCCTTGACTAATGTCTCACACTCTCACATACACATCAGTCATCTCCCTGAGCAGTCACTTTCATTGTCTCTCACACATACACCACATCAAATCTCTGACCAGTTTCTCTCACTCACAAATGTGCTCTCAATCACACGCAGGCTGGCTGCTTCTTTCTCACTCACTTCCTCCCCCCGGGAGCACAAACGGTAGCTGCAGCAACCTCCTCCTCCAGCCCCCGCAAGCCAAGAAAGTAGAATCCCATCGACCGTGGGAGGCTCCTGCTGCTCTCTCCTTTCTTGATTACCGGCTGCTTAGATTGCCCGGGGGCCGATGACGCTGCTGCCGCTGCTACTTTATCACGCGGCACGGGCCGGCTCTTTCTCCTTCCCGTGCACCGCATATCACTTCCTGTTCCGGGTCACGGGGGGGGCGCGGGAAGAAAAGGCCCAGCCACAAGTGCCACAGCTTCTTTTAGCGCCGCTGCCGTTCCCGCTGGGCTTGAACGTGCTGATAGCCCGGCGGCAACGGCAGCAAGGAAGAAAGAGCAGCGGGAGAGACCCGGAGCACGCGACACACTACCCGGTGCTTGGCAACACACTAGTGTGTCGCCAAGCACCGGTTGAGAACCGCTGTACTAGGCTATTCTTTGATTACCATAGCATTCTCATCTCTAGCATTTTAAATAATTTCCTTTTAGTAAGAAGTGAAACTTATGGATGTTATGGAATTAAAATGTTTAAGACAAAAAAAATCTTAATATTGAATGACCAGACTCCTGTATGGTTGTCTGATCTCTGACTCAAGTTTTCATAACTATTCACTTTTTCTTTGTTTAAAAAAAAATAAATAAAAACTTTGACAACTTACTGTATTACTGAGGTCTGGAGGTAGCAAGACTGGAGTTTAATGTCAGTTTATGGTGGTTCTGTAGTATGTGCTGCATCAACTTATACAGCAGAGCAGTTTAATTGTGTAAAAATGTACTGCTTCCTTTAACTTTTAACCTCCTTTCCAATTTCCTGGTTGCAGATACTTTTTCTCTGTGTAGTTTTGAAAATGGAGGCTGTCATAAAGATGAGATTTGTGTATCTGGACCTGGAAACGTGATCAGTTGCCTTTGTCCAAATGACCTTGGCAGCTGCACTGAAGGTTAGTATCGCTGCTAAAAAGCACAGGCATTGAATTTTCACATATGGTATCAGTTTTATTAATCAGATATTTGCGTAACTGACCATCCTACTTTCTGCCATGAAATATTTCCTGTTTTTGGCTATCTTGGTTTTTAGGTACTACTAGAATTCCTGTTTTTACACAAAGCTAGAGCAGGACCTGGTGCAATAAGATAGCCCCCCCCCCCCTTCATAGGATCAACACTGAAACTGCTGCCACCATGCTTTCTGAGCATCTGGGTACAGAAACTCTTGGCAGTCCCTCCCCCCCTCCCCACTGAGTTCCTCCTGCTGGTCACACTAGAGAGAGGCCAAGATTTTAGGTATAGGCAACTACTAAGGGTGCCAACTATCCAGGCCAAAGAGGAGCCTGCTTCTGCTTGTCAATGTACCAGTAGAGCTTCAGAGACACCACCATGGCACTCTATACCTCTAGATGCCAAAATCTTAAATCTGGTACTAGCTAGAAGGTTGACTGCACAAGCCTGTGCAGTGTATACTATGGCTCCTCTAGCTGCAGAGGCAGAATGATCATACCTGCCTAAAGAAGGTTCAGTCTTACAAAACCTAAACAGGGCTATACCACCATGTTGAACCCTAGTCTGACTTATGCTTTTGAAAATGTCTTGGGTAATTCAAATTCTAAATTACTATTGTAGTTCCAGAGCTGATAGTAGAAAAGAAACATTGGAGGAATCTGGTATGTCTCATGCTTGCATGTTTTGAATCAACACAATAGAGATGTTTGGGCTGAATTGTGATGGTCAGAATGGATTAAAAGGCCAGCATTTGAGTCTCATTCCCTCCTATGCCTGGCTTGAACAGGATAGGAGGGCTAGACGATGCAGCCACAGCCTGTGTAATACAAGACTCTGGATTCAACTGAGGGCAGAGTGGGGAAGGAGGAAGGCAACCTGAAGCACAGTCAGGTTGCTATAAGCAAGGGAGAGGACTGAGGAGACAAATGCTGAGTATGAAATGAAGAGGGGTGAATGCAGTATCTCCCTCCAAGCTCCTTGAAATCAGCCATCCAAATTTGGGCTGCCTGAGGAGGGTGATAGAACCAGGGAATCTGCATGAGAATCATGGTAAGGAATGTGTAGAAGTGCAGGGGATGCAAACAAGGTGTGTGATTTGGTTTAATATTCCATTTTTCTGTACTTCAAAGTGGATTGCATTCAGGTACTGTAGATACTTCCCTATCTCTTAAAAAAAAAAAATCTAAATTTTGGACATGAGGCAATGGAGGGTAAAGTGACTTGCCCAAGTTCACAAAGAACAATGGGATTTGAACCCTGCTTTCTGTGGTTAATAGCTTGCTATTCCTTCATTCCAGTAAAACTTTGGAATCTGCCAAGAATCCTGTGATTGGAATGTTTCTGCACTAAAGTTTTTGGTTTTTATGTAAAATTTATGGCCAAAGTTTGAAAACAAGCATCTTACCAAGCACAACAGAACTGGCATGTCTCTTGATAAAACTTGACAGCACAAAACTGATATGATGTAGTAATCAGCCAGCATAGTATGTCCCCAAGGCCAGCAGGGTCTTAGTAACATGTGTGTCCTATGCCTTACAGGATCATTATTGGGGTGGTGTGGGGAGGAGGGTGCTGGTTATGATAAACTAAAATCTCAGGGGAGAGAGGGAGCCATGCCCAGAGTTTTAAATAGCCAATGCCTCTGCATCCTATTGTAACCCCACCCCAGTGTGCTTCTCCTGCACAAATCATTTTAATCTGGGGCTGGAACCTTTCTCTGGCTAGCTGTTCTCTCCTCACTTCCTCAGGTGCAGATTTGTTGGACTGGGGAAAGAAAGGAGTCCCTTTGGGTCCCAATGTGACAGGGATGGTGTTTTTGCACATTCCCTCTTGTATGTAGTTTCCCCTAGGGAGGATATCTGTCCTTTATGTGGGTGCAGTGAACATAAAATACTCGAGTCACTTTAGTGTCCAAAATAAGTGAGTTTTGTGCCATTAAGTACTAACAAACTGCAATACCAGAGAATTTTAATTTCCTTACAATCTCTTCCTCTATCTGTGCATGACTTAATTGTATTGGGAACCAGAGAAACTCTTAGATTAAGTGGAGCTCCCAGATGGGGAGGGTCTCTTAAGCTGGGCAAAACCCCTTCCAAAACATATAAACTGCAAAAAGTCTATGGCACAGTTAAATCCTTTCTCTCCCCATGGTGTGAAGTACCTGATGGGTGTTTCCAGTTGGTGAAATGCTCCTTTACTCAGATCTTTGGATCTTCTGTTTTTAGTCTCTTTAGTACTCTCTTGCAGGATCCTTGATGGTAAGGAATCCTCTTGGGAACAAGATGCTCTTGCTCCAAACAGGAAGGAAGGGGCAGCTAAACTTCCTCCTGGATCTTATAACTTATAGGATCATTCATCAAAATGTGATATAGTGTTAACACCTGTGATAACTCCATAACGCATGTGATAGTAAATACTATTGCATTGTGCAAATGCAAATTTTTCATAGCAGTGGGATTGGAGAAGGGTTTGGGCAAGAAATTAAAATGAAGGGCATTTTCATACTGTGCATTAGTGTGTGCATTATGCTATCGCATACTTTTAATGCCAGAAAAACGACATCTTATCCTGGTGTCTATCAAGCTTGGGTGAGAACTTTGTAGAAATCTCATTCTTGAGACTTTCCTCACACCAAATGACATCAGATCTTCACTGAGGTGTACCGTGCGTTTGTACGTCTCACTCTGCATGTCAAACTGGCCCCTAAACCTTAAACCACCACCAAAATCTCACCTCGCGTTATTAGCTGGCTCTCCTATAGTGATATGAATAGCTGACTACTATGAAGGCCTTAAGTCTCATGCTCTTTCGTAGGATGCAAAAGCTTTTACACGATGTGGCGTGGTAATTCTAAAATGATCAAACATGCCCCTTTTTCTCATCGGGATAGTTATGCATGCAAAATTATAACATTTTGAATCTAGGGGAAAGTGGTCATTCCCCCAAAAGGAACAAAATCAAAATAGCAGAGGCCCTTCCTCACAGCAGGTCACCACTACTTAGGGGGGGGGGTCTATCTTCCTTATCCCTGGGATGCCTACAGTCAGGGTTCCCCAATCCCCCATGGGCAGAAAAAAATCTGTCCAGTGAGGCTCCTAATCACACAAATCCTAGAGGGAGAACTCCACCAGACAGGCTGTGTCCTGAAAGAATACCCTCCTGACCCTGGTTAGGATCCACAAACTGGACTAGCCTGCTTTTTCTGACTGGGCCTGCAAAAACTTCTCTACACCTCTACACTGCTTGAAAACCTAAGGGGACTACCTCTGGAGCCCATTTTGGAAAGCTCCTGAATAAGCTCAAGGGGGCAGCCATTCCAGACAAGTGGAGGAGCTGCATTTGAATGAAGCCTCCCACTACTCTAACCTATTCTCTTACTCTTTAGAACAAGGGCTTTCCCTGGTCTTAATGGTGGGATGATGGCCCCTGTCACACTAGTATATCTGATTAGGGTTAGGGTATCCCAAACTCCTGCCCAATACAATGGAGTGCAGTTGAAGCTGCCCCCCCCAAAAAAAAGCTGGCAGCAGGAGCGGTGCATATTCTCTGCTGCACAGGATTGGTCTCGTGTTAAGAGCAATACAATCTTGTACCATCTGCTAAGACTGACCCCCAAAGCAGCTGGAGGGTAGGAGAGCAAGTAGCTATGTCCTGGTAACTATAGGGCTAGCTGCTGTCAGTCCCAACACTATGGGGGAAAACTTTTTGGAAGAAGGGGGGAGCATCTAGGAGGAGGGTTTGGGTGAGACTGAAGAGGATAGAACCTCTGAAGAGGGAGGCAATGAGGAGTGGAGGTAGGGGTTGAAAAGGGGGGAAACTGAATAGAACCTGGAGGGGGTGAGACTGAAAATTGGGACTGGGAGGAAAGTGGACTGGGAAGGTGGGTAGGTGGCTAAAAGGGCCTGGATTTCAGGAAAATGCCAATACAGGAAATGGGGCAGGTAAGGGAATGAGTCTTATGTAGATGAGGGTTGAGCAGGGTATGAGTAAAGCAGGTGGGAAATAAACTAGAGTAGATGAGACTGGAGGAATAGAGTTGGGGGAAGGGGTAAGCAGGAGATGGAAAGCTGGTAAGAGGTGGAGGGTGAAGAGAAAATGAGTAGAATCTAAACAAATGAAGAGTTGAAAGGGAAAGGTCAAAATTAGACAGATGTAGGAAGGAAAACATAAATGTGATAAATGGAGATCTTTGTCAGAAGTGAAAAAGTCAGGGACTAGTGAATTTAGACATCTGAATGTCTGCTTTGGGGAAATCTTTTTTCTATCTTGCAGGCAGATGCAGAACAGCACGCTCGGCTGAGTGCACAGTTTGGTCGCACATACGACGTGCCTATTACCCCTTACACTGTAAAGGGTAATAGTGCCGTGAAAATGTGCAGTCAAACTCATGAAAACTAAGGGGTAGATTTTCAAACCGCGCGATTTGGCCTACTTTTGCTGGCGCATCAGGCGCAAGCAAAAGTATGCTGGATTTTACTAGATACGCGCGGAGCTGCGCGTATCCGCTAAAATCCGGGATCGGCGCACGCAAGGCTATGGATTCTGTATAGCCGGCGCGCGCCGAGCCGCGCAGCTACCTCCGTTCCCTCCGAGGCCACTCCGAAATCGGAGTGGCCTCGGAGGGAACTTTCTTTTGCCTTCCCCACCCGCCCGGCCCTGTCTAAACCCCATCCTTACCTTTGTCGGGATTTACGCCCCCCCGAGGTAGGCGTAAATCCCCGCGCGCCGGGATGCGACCTGGGGGCGGGTACGGAGGGCGCGGCCATGCCCCCGGACCGCCCCGGGCCATAACCACGCCCCCATACCCGCCCCCTAAACGCCACGATGACCGGGCCCGCCCCCGACACGCCCCCCTCGGAGAACCCCGGGACTTACGCGAGTCCCGGGGCTCTGTGCGCGCTGGTAGGCCTATGTAAAATAGGCTCACCGGCGCGCAGGGCCCTGCTCGCCTAAATCCACCCAGATTTGGGCGGATTTAGGCGAGCAGGGCTCTTAAAATCCGCCCCTAAGTACTCATCACATACAAATGCATGTTGATGAGCCTTAGTCGCCTGGGATACTGAAAGTAAAATGTGTGGCCAAGCCACACATTTTACACGCAGAAATTAATACCTGCCCAAAGATGGGTGTTGACCATAGCACCTGGTAACTGTACAGAAAAGCAGAAATCTGCTTTTCTGTACACCCTCCAACTTATCATAGCAATATTAAGTCTGAGGCCCCCCAAAAAAAACTTAAAGAAAAAAAATCTGCCTGCCAGACAGTGGGTTCAAAAACAGAAGCCTGTAAAATTAAGCATCTGTCAGACACGCTGACAGCCACCGCTTCCGCTAATAAGGCAGCTCTAGGGACTGCTAGTGTTCCTAGCACCTCATTAGCACGGGCCTTAATTTTTAGAGAATCACATGCCCTATCTTGGAAAGCACATGACCCTTTGTTTTCTGTTTTCTCCAGTGTTGCCCTGCTCAGTCTGGCTTCTTGGTGGAGGGGAAAATCACTTCTAGTTCTCTACTTGTTGCTGACTTTAATTTGTGATCCCTTCTGTATTAGATAAGGGTTGGCCTGTTTTGCATCTGATCAAGGTTAGTGATTCTGTTAGTGCATAGTCCTGAGCAAAGATCTAGATTAGTGTCCCCAATAGGTGCATTGGTTACCCAGGACTTGTGTAGTATTTATACAGTGCTACCTTTGTCAAAGGTAGGATTGTTGCTGTTAGGGTCCTGTGGACTTAATGCTGTTAGTATGATTAGGTTGAGACTTTTGCTGGGTTTTAATTCCTAGAATGTCTGGCAGTGGAAGTTGTGTTGCTGTTACTAAGAGGACACAAACTTTAAATGTATAAATTTGCTTTATATTCAAAGCAGATAATTCAAGTACTGTATGGTGAGTTGTAAAGTCAATATCCCAGGCCCATGGCTGGAGAACTTGAGTTATAGAAATGGAGGTGCAGGATTTTATTTTGACACTGTTCTGTCCCTGGCTGGATGTTGGCCTTCACTCTCATCCATAGGAAAGTATGAATGGGGCAATCAACATTTTAATGGCATGGTGTTTTTTCTTTATTGGAGGCTAAAACCAGGTTTTTATATTGCATAGAAGGTTCTTGAAATTTTTTTTTTTAATAGCCAATTTAAAGGTAGGTAGGACTGATGTATGCAAATTTCCCTCTTGCCTGCCCCACACCCCCTTGAAATTAGTCTAGGGATGTCTAATGCATGGCGTCTGGAGAAGGTGTAGTGTAAAAAGCCCATGTAGCTGTGAACAAAGGAGCCAAAGTACCAGATGCAAGTTTATACCAATTGACGTCTAAACCCAACAGAATGCAAGGAAACTTCCCCCTCCTCCCCAGAAAAAATTGCAATGTAATTGGTTGGTTATCAAAGCTATGGATTATAGAGATGTGAATCGGAACTGGAATCTGATCTGTTCCAGTTCCAATTCAAATCTTAAAATTTTTATCGTCCGGCCCAATTGGGTTTTTATCGGCTGCGCTCGATCTGATAAACAAACCCACCCTCCTGACCCCCCCAAAATGTTTTAAAATTACTTGGTGGTCCAGTGGGGGCACAGGGAGCAATCTGCCACTAATAAAAATGGCGCCAATGGCCCTTTGCCCTTACCATGTGACAGGGTATCCGTGCCATTGGCCGGCCCCTGTCACATGGTAGGAGCACTGGATGGCCGGCCATGGCCCATGTCATTTTTAAAGATGATGCCGGCCATCCAGTGCTCCTACCATGTGACAGGGGCCAGCCAATGGCACAGATACCCTGTCACATGGTAAGGGCCATCGGCACCATTTTTATTAGTGGCAGTCGATGGCCTGAGTGGGAGATCGCTCCCCGCACCCCCACTGGACCACCAGGTAATTTTAAAAATTTTTTTTGGGGGGTCGGGAGGGTGGGGGAAGCTAAGGGGTCAATTTTTAAAGGGTCAGTGGGTTTTTTATCGGGCCATTGGCACCATTTTTATTAGCGGCATCAAAATGGCGCTGATGGCCTGAGAGTGGGAGATCGGTCCCGGGGCTTCCACTGGACCACCAGGTACTGGTAAAAAGTTTGGGGGGGTTTCGGGAGGGTGGGGGAAGGTAAGGGGTGGGTTTAGGGTTTTTAGTGTGCCGGTTTTCCCGCCCTCCCCCCAAATCCCTGCTTTACGATTTTTCACAATAAATCGGGAATTTCTATTGTATCGTGGACTCTATTTTTGACTAAATATTGGACAATTTTTTAAATCGTCAAACTATTCACATCCCTAATGGATTAGATGCCCTGGTTATAATTCTTTGCTTATCAACAATATGAAAAAAAACACACTATGCCTGTATATCAAATATGAATACACACAATACAGGCCACAAACATATCTTTCCCCAGCTCACTAATTTATATCAAGACAATAAATCACTTTAAGTGAGTTTTTATTAAATCAAATGTTCATGTATAAATATTATCCTATAAGGCTTCCAAATGGAAATATATATTTTCTCAGACCAATTAACATGTCTCAATTTTTCATTCACACCAACATACCCCATTCATACATCCCCATAAAACATACCACTGCTACCCCAACTCCCAAACTATTTTGTAAACATCAAAGTTGCAATGGATAACATTGATTCTTCACCAGAGGTGAGTATGGTAAGTCACTTTGGTCCAACCATATATTCAAGTCCACTTATTTTTTACTTTCCAAACCATGTAAATAAGACTAATCCCTTCCAAGAGAGAACCTGTTGGTCAGATTGATAACCGCATACTCCAGTACTCCAAAGGATAATGCTTCAAATGCAACAATAGTTGATAATTGTAGTTGAAAGTCACAACCTCCGCTCCTCCAGAGAGCCCACTTTAAATATATATTTCCATTTGGAAGCTTTATAGGATAATATCTATACATGAAAGTTTGATCTAATAATCACTAAGTGAAATTTTTTTTATTGTCTTGACATAAATTGGTGAACTGGGGAAAGAGATGTTGGTGGCCAGTATAGTATTCATATAATTCTTTGCTTGCCTTTCCTGCTGCTAGTTTGAAATGCCTACGCTTTGGAGTAGGAATGATTACCACATGACTTGCATTGTACATGTAATTGCATGTCCTACATTAACTGCACATGATGAATACTGTGTCTGGACAGCCTCTAGTTGTCTACTTCCACCTTATGCACATGCAAGCATTCCTGAATATGAATATGCCCACACTCTGCAGTATGTGGCAGAACTAGGTAAACTGAGTTCTAATAACATAAGTTGTTGGATTATTTCAGTTCCTGATCCTGTGGCTGATGTCCCAGCTGTATCACCAACTCAGTTTTGCCCTCGTACCTTTATAAAATGCCGGGATGGGACTAAATGTATCCATCCTGAATACATGTGTGATGGGGAAGCAGACTGCTTGGATGGATCAGATGAAGATGATTGTACTGCATTCTGTGGCAAACCAGGTAACTTCCAGCCATCCTCGCCAGAATGGTCCTGCTAGCATTTCTAGCTGGCAGAATAGTCAACACACATCCTTAACTGAATCCTTGAATTGCTCTTTAATCTCTGAATACTGTTATAAGTTAAGTGACACACCTGTGTGCAGTCTTGTACCTTTTTCTTAAGATTTCATAATAGCTTATTGTCCAGCAGATGTGTGGATTTAATACTGGTGTCAAAGGTGTATATCTTTTTATATGGCTCCCTTCATTAAGTGGCACAGGTCAATGTTTTCACTTAACTACATTCTTTCTACTATAAAGAGTGGTTCTGTTCCTGGTGTGGGCAACTGCTTTGCCATCAGATCTTCATAATGTTATCCTAAAACATACTCCAAACAAAACTATGCATAGCTGGTACCTGCAAAGAACCAGTACCTAAACACAACTCCAGAGCCTGTAATAGTTCATGTGGAATGTGCTAGTGCAAAAACATTACTGTAGGAGGCAATTGTGTTACTACATAACCACTGTCCTCTGCACATCCCTCAGCTGCTATACACAATCTCTTTATAAGAACAATGCAAGTTATATAAAGTTGTGGGTAAGTCACCTGGTTTTAAGACTTAAACTTTGTCTCTAAGGTATGTTCAGCTGTCTAGATGGAACAAAATGTTTTGAAGACAATCTTCGCTGTGATGGTGTGGCACAGTGCCCTGATAGTTCTGATGAGCAGGACTGCTGGAAGCCATCAGAAGAGTGTGCACTGCGCTGTGACAAGAGCACCCGCTGTGTCCCCAAGAGCTGGCTGTGTGATGGCCATCCTGACTGCCTTGACAAAACAGATGAGGCAGACTGTGGTAAGATCACGAAGTTTGGTTTTGTGTGTGTGGGGGGGGTGGTGTTTGTGATAAGACACCAATTTTAAGGTAATACTTACTTTCTATTTCATAGAGGTACTTACAGCTTCTAACAGTTTTATATGAACTTAGTTTGCTATTGGTTCTACCCACCAGCTTATTGATAGACTTTCATGTATTGGAGCACTACAAGGTTCTACCAAACCCTTCAAAGGCTGCCAAATCTTTCCTGGAAATCAGTTTCCAGGTGCACCACCTAGCACTTGTGCTTCCAAAATACATTCAACAGGGCTACAGCTGTGTTCTCAGTCAACTGTCAGTACGTTGAATAAGCAGATTCTAGATCCACCCCCCATCAATATGGGTTTAGAAAATCCATGAGTGTCTCATTACTAATTTTAGATTTTAAGAGGTATGGATTCTGGGAATAGTTACATGCTAGTTTCAATGGACATTATGGCAGCTTTTGATATAGTCTACTCCATTTACGTGACTGCAGAATTTCTGGTACTGCATTACATTGGTTTTCATCCTTTCTTACTGAGCACTATAGAGTAGAGCTAGACAATAACATCTCACTGGGCCAATAGGAATACCAGTCTACCACAAGGTTTGGCCATGCTCTTTAATGTGTACCTTCCCCTCTGTGTAAGGTACTTGCAGGGCTATGCAAGGACTACAAAATATATGCTGACATACAACTTTTTTGCCCGGTTCAGACTTCTTGGTCTGAAACTGGATTTAATCAACCTCTGTATGGCCACTATTAAGAGATGGCTATTTTATAATAAACTATCCCTTAATTTAACAGAATGTTAATCCAGTATCTTCTCTCAAACTGTGCACTCTTAAGACTGACAAACTCTCATTTCCACTTGACTTGTGTATTTGTAACTTAGGTGTGTGTGACCTCACACTTTCCTTTTGACCACATGTGAAAAGCAGAATAAAATCTCTTTTTTTACTGTTTGTGGTTGCTAACACTTTTTAGACTCCCCCCTCCCCCTTGATTTCAGGACAGTTGACAGGCCTAGATTCTTCCTTTGGACCACTGCAACTCTGTCCTCTTGGATTTACCTGCAGTTACCTTAAAACCACTATAGCTACTGACTAATGCTGCTGCTCATCTTATTGCTGGCACCAAAAAAATGAGCTCACATTACCCTCATGCTCATTGAGTTACACTGGCTACCCATTGCTGAACACATCAAATATAAGATGTGGTCCATTTGAAGGTGAATAGAGCAATCTGCTGCTTCTCCTTGGTAATGCTCTTCTGTCTTTGTCCTACTCAACAGTTATGGTCTTCTCAACGAGGCTTACTAGACATTCCATCTCCTCAAAGCAAGATTTGTACAATCAGAGGCTGTGCTTTTTCAGTGGCTGCACCTACTCTCTGGAATTCTCTTCCTTTTTAATTGAGGCAGGCTGGTGTGAAGTCATTCAAGTGACTTTTTAAAAACATGGCTGTTCAGGCATTTTATTAACTTATGGATTAGCTAATATGGTCTCTGTTTTTGTTCTATATATAGTTGGGTTTTATTAATGCTTTCAGTTTAAGTTTTATGTTTGTATATGTACTTGGTTGTACTCATGTTTTTGTTTATGTATTTGATGTTATTGCCATGTTAGGTTTCCTTATGGATCCTTTTGTACACAGCCTAGGAAATAAGTGATATATACATCTTAAAGATACATTATAGCATGACTGGAAGGGTGTCTTTAAACTGCATTTTTGTAGCAAATATAACAGGTAGAAATTGTTCATACAAATTCTATATTTAACTTTAGTCAAACATGTGAAACCTTTAGGTTTTAATCTTGCTGTAGAAAACATTTGTACTAATGCAAATCTTGACTGGTTAAACTTCAAATAAACATGGTAGATCTGTATTAGGAACTTGGTGCCCAAAAAACTGGGGGGGACGGGGACTACCTGATGCTGTGATTTCTGGGGGTAAAATCTCACACCTGACTTTCTCCCTATGAGCACCATGATCTTAAACCCAGCCTTGCTTATTACTGTCCTGTCTTTTATTGATGTATTGCCCTGTTTAGTTGCAAACCGCTTTGGGTTTGTGTTCGGGGGGGGGGGGGAGGGGGGGTATTAGGGAAGTGTAAATATACAGAACAGGAGAGATTCCAAACTGACTTTTTCCCATGAAATATTCCACAGGAAACCTTTCCAGTTCTGCTTCTGTGAAAATGGAAATAGAATAGAGAATATAACGGAAAAGCTAGGCCATTATCCACTTCTACTTCCTTTGAAGGAGTATCAGCAGATAGCCTGATTGCTAGAGAACTCCTTTGCTTCTAAAGGTGGCCACTAGGTACTCTTTGATCTGGGTTGCAAATCAAGCTACTCATTTTTCTCACAGTGAGGAATGACGTTTCTCCCCTGCTCCATGATGGCTCTCTATCTTGGCTCTTGCTCCCCAGCTCTCAATAACCCATGGATCTCTCTGAAGCATGCTGAAATCAACTGAGCAAAACCACTAGCTCACCACATCCTACTAGAACACAGGACCAGAGCAAATTTATTGGTATCCTAGGGAAGTGTTTCAAAAGCTCTTCTGGAAGTACACCAAACCAGGCTGGTTTTCAGGATATCTGAAGATGCATAACGTTCTTTTGTATACACTTGGGTTGGAGCAGATGGAGGGAAATGAAAGATGAGGCAGGAATGAGGATCAGTTGGGGGGGGGCCTTGCTGAGAGGATTAGCTAAGGGTTACAGGGATAATTGGGGGGGGGGGGGTGTCCACTGGAGGAGAGGTAATAGCTCCTGGAAGGGATGGAGGTTGAGAGGGAGTGCAGTGAGGGTAAAAATGAAGTGACTGGAGGGGGCTTTATCCCTGTAAATCTGTTTTGGTCATCCTCTGGGGCACTTGAACTTAATTGCTAAAATTGGATCTTATGGGGGGGGGGGTAACATTTTTGGAAGCCCTGTTCTAGGTAATTGGCTAGCTAATTTAATGGAAGAACCAGCCCTGTTAGAAATATAGCAGGAGACCAACAATATTTCCCTTTGTGTTACCACAAGGTAGACTTAAAATACATGGAAACCATAGAAATACAAGCAGAAAACTACCATTTTTCATATGTGACAAATCCTACAGGCTGTGACTTTCACAGGAATATACAACTATATTAGTTTTCTGTTGCTAACATTGTGCTTGTATGAATGTCTGTATTTGTTTTATATTGCTGATATTTTCATTTGTCATGTTGTGTATGTGCTGATGTATTCTGCTGAGAATTGCAGATCAACAGAATATAAACTTATTAAATACACAATGTTCAGCCTCATGGAATTGCCTATTATGTACAGAGTATATAGATTTTAAGTGACATTGTGAAAGCAGCTACTTTAGATTGGTGTTTTGACTTTGCAGTTCATGAAGAATGTGACAAATCAAGCTTTCAGTGTTCCAATGGCCAATGTATTCCTGCATCTATGCGTTGCGATGGGGACAAAGACTGTGACGATCACTCTGATGAAAAGAACTGTACAATCTCAAAGCCTGTCCCTTGCCAGCCTGGAGAAGTTAGATGTCTGAGTGGAGAGTGCATTCTAAAGGATTGGTGGTGTGATGGAGAGATTGACTGCAAAGCTGGGAGCGATGAGAGGGTACTTCATAACCTTTAATGCATAGCTGCTCTATCTATTAATCTCAAAATGCAAATAGCTGCTGCATGAAAAGACAACTTAAAAAAAAGCAGGGACTCTAGCAACAAAAGCACTAGCCCAAGCTCTAGCAAGGATGTTAATCCCCATACCCTCTCCTCCCCCCACTGATTTGTGGTCGGTTATTGCAGATTAACACTGCAAAACCAAATGAGGTATTTGAAAAATTGAAGTGAAATCTGCATGACAAATGACTGTTCATCCACCAAAGTCCTTTCTTTTCCCAGACTAACATGTTTCAGTACTCTCTAGTTCACCACAAGATCTTCAACGGGCAGACCTGAAGAGGTTAGCTGTCTCTCCACAATTGCAGGTCTCAGCTCTAAAGCATCCCCATTTTTGTTGGCTCTGATCTGCTGTCTTGAGTACTAGAGGAGATTTAAGGCCTTCTGGGTGGTCCATTCCTTCTCCATTCCTGCAGGAAGCTGCTCGTGCTGAGCAACAGGCTAATCCCATTGGCAAGATCTCAAAGCTGCACCTGCCCCAACCTCTCAGAGCAGTCATCCCTTCTCTTGCTGTCAGATCTGTGAGGACAGGATTTTGTGGGATTTTTGTCAGTGACTTTTTCAGTGTCTATATTAGATATAGTTATAAAAGAAGCCCTATATATATATAGCTTCCAGTACTAGATTAGTTTCCTGTTAGCTATTCCAGCAAGGATATACAGCTTAGTTTAAAGCTATAACTTGCAGAACATAGCATATTTTTGTTTCCTGCCACCCCTATTGCCTCCCATGTACAGAAGAAATAAACTGAGGGGAGAAAATATCACCTGGCATGTTTACCAGTTTTAGTGTGTTCTCTCTCTCAAATGTTACCACCTCTGCTTTCTTTTAGTCACTACACCTTGGAGGTGCTTGTATGCATCCTTCTAAAGCATTGCAATGTTTGTTTTTATGAATATCTAGTGCCTGGAATGAGGTTAGGTATCTGTACAGAGCTGCGATTGTCTTCCAATACTATAAAAGTGATTAGTACTAAGATTGTATTTTGCTTTGTGGCATACAATCTAGTCAAGATACAAACTGTTTCAGGAAACTTATTGTAACAAGCATTTTAAAAACAAGGCTATAATTAGGAAGGCAACCTTAAGATGGATTTTTAGATGGGGACTAAACACAGTTGCATGATGCACAAACTTACTGCAGGTGCAGTATATGGTACTTCTATAATTGTATGACATTTTTTTTGTCTTCACATTTGTTTACATGTCTTCTCAAGGTCTTTATTTTTCTTCCCTAGAACTGTGAGCATGTTCCCCTTAGATGCAGTGAAATACAGTGGTCCTGTGATAGTAGAGATCAATGTATTCCAGCGTTCTGGCACTGTGATAGAGAGGAGGACTGCAGAGATGGCAGCGATGAGACTGGATGTAAGTGGAGAACCTTGTGCTATTTACCTAAGCTCAGATGAAACACTCAGAAACAAAGGCTAGGACTGGATAAAATTCACATTAATGAATGGCATTAGGGGCTGTCCATAAATGGAAGTGTCGCCATCTTGGCATGACATCAACCTCCTCCCTCCCCCCCACCCCATTATACATCACAAATCTCCAAACCCCTTTTCAAATTAGAACACCCCCCCCCCCCCCCCCCCCCCCCCCCCATTGGAGCATGACATTTATGGATGGTCCCTTAAACTTCAGTAGACCTTTCATTAAGCATTTAAGAGCTTCTATTTGAGGAAGGGCATGGTGTTTCTGGGAAGGATTTTTCACTGTAGTAGCTGTGAAGTCTAGATTTTCCAAGGAACTTTATAAACCTCAAGGCAGCTTATTTAAACTTACTGACAAAGTCCATTCCAATTTTCTAATAAAAGATCATAACTGATAGGGCCTGTCTCCGGTGCTGTGGTCTCAGGCTCTGTGAAGCTGTACTACTTGGAAATTGGACTATACATGAGCTGCTCCTACCTTCCCTTGATGGAAGACTGGACCAAAACATGAGCTAAAGTAGGCTCAGGAATTGTGAAATACATTTTCTACCTGCACCTCCCACTGGGGAGAGCCAAATCACACACTCCTACTTTCACTTTAGTATTTGAAGAAATCTCTAAGGGACACTGACACCCTTACCTATGTAAACATCTTCCTATGAGAGCAGAAACTAAGGTGTAAGAAATGTAAATGAAAGAAGAGCTACTTAGTACAGAAGATCCCCACCCAGTCCTTAGGACACACACCTAGCCTGTCTGATTTTCAGGATCTCCACAATGAATTTGCATGAGATTCACATGCACTACCCCCATAAATCTTTCATACATAATCATTGTAGGTATTCCAAAAACAAGATGAGCTAAACATGTCTGAACTACTGGGTTGAGAACCTCTGCTCTAGTATATTTGATTAGAATAATTTAAGCAGTTGCTAAGCATGACTCTAGCAAAATCAGAATGTGGTAAAATTCATGAAACTGAGCATGACTCAGATATTAGAGTAAACTTCCTTTTTTTGTTGGTTTTATGGGCATACCTGAACCTCATAGTTCAGGTATGCCCATAAATGTGGCAAAGGTCTGAGTCTTCCTAAATCATTTTTACCAAATTTCTGGAGAAATTCCTCTAGGTTTGAGTTGGTTTTGAAATAAGGATATGTTGGCCTATTACTATTGCTTAAATTTATATGTAGGGTTTTGTTAATGATGGGACACTTTTACAGATAGTCTGGAAGATATGCAGATGTAAGGGCCTCAAGTGCAGACATGCTTATTACAACTGTAAGCCAAAAATAAGCTTGGGTGCTTTTTTAGTTTTAAGAGGTGGTATTTAGATTTTTTTTTTTTAAAGGTAATGGATGGCTTGTATACTATTGGCATACAAGGTAATGGTGGTATATCCTGCCTCTCGGTAATGTCAGTTTTGAAGACTTTAATAGAAATGACATGTGGCTCCTATGGATTTTGCTCTTTTTTGGAGTTGATTGTGAGCCTGTTTAGGATAATGATAGCTTTATGTACCAGGGCATCATAACTTTGAAAGTATCACACATTGTATGCAATTCAACTACATAAGCTGTCTTAAAAGCTTCATTAGACTATAAAGCTCATAGATTTTAGTTCTAAAAAATCTATAGGGATGCTCCACATATTGTACAATACAATCCTTTTAGCTTGCATGTAACTCTAACCAGTAGAGCAAGATTATAATGCAAATTTTGCCCTTCTGTCTTGTTTTGGAATAGGTGAGCCTAAAAAATGTGAAAGTAATCAGTTTCAGTGCAGCGCCTATGACTGCATTGCAATTAACCTGGTCTGTAATGGAGTGAGTGACTGTCTGGATGGATCAGATGAAGGTGGAAAATGTGGTTTACACTGTGCAAAAGAAAAATGTTCTCATACCTGCTACTCATCCCCAAAAGGACCTGTAAGTAACATTTCTGTGGGATTTACTGAAGTGTCAAATCAGATACCAGAATTCATTGACAAAGAAGGGGTAGGTGTGAATCAGGTTCTGATTCTAGCTATGCTTTAGCATTCAGTACAAAAATGCTATGGATATCACAATAGAGACAGACAGGTATGTGGACAGATTGGCCTGTTGGGACTTCAGGCAGGTCCAGCCAATCACATGATTAGTGTTGGTTGCAGCAGCTCCATGCCTGCAGGGCCGTTATGATCAACCCCAAGCCTCAGCCACGCTGCTTCTGTGCTGGGAGCCTCCTCAAACGCTTTCCATCATTTAAGTTTCCCATGGTTGCAGTGGCTTCCTACTCTTCCTGCTGCTGTCTCAGACCCACCCCCTTCCACATTCACCACTGAGGCAGGGAAGGGTACAGCCACCGTCTCATGGCTCAGGTTCTGTCCCTTCAGGAGGCTGGCAGTAGACCTATTGCTGCCTCACTGCCTGGTCCATACTGCATGCCTTATGCTCGTCAACTGTAGCAAAACAGTACAGAAGCTTACAGCATGCCCCTTCCTAAGGCAAAGGATGCCAGCTCACGGGACCCTGTGAACCCAGGGCTTTCCCTGCACCCCCCCAACCACCTCTGTGAGTGAAAGGAAAAAAACGGGGAAAAAAGCTGCGGCTATTGCTCTTCAACTCTATTTTTCTGAGGTGGGAAAAGTGAGTAAGTATGTAAGAATGTGTGAACAAGCATTTGTCAGCATGTGACTGACCTGAGCACAACAGGAGTCTGTCCCCATTCCTCAGCCCCAACCATCTGTTTTTGGAATAAAGGTCTGAGGTATGTAAGTATTTTGACTTAAGAATAGGGGATTTATGATATTTATTGGTTTTAATTTAGTGTTTGCTGTTTTGAAATGTGGTTCTGAAACTTTTTAAACATGTTATATGAAGTTGTAATTACTGGATATTCTATAACTGTTTTGAATATGTATTATGATTCAAAAGTATAAAGCAGACATTTGTGTTTCCATTGTTGCACTATATATAGACTGGCCTGTTTATAGATTCCATTTCAGTTTTGTCTGTTTCTATTCATACTTTCATAGATTCCTTATTCTGTATTTAGTGACACATGCAGCACAGACCTCCACTAAAGTGGGGGTTCAGTAGCAAAATAACCTGTTTTTTTTCCTAATAGCAGGTATATTGGTGTTAGGGTCTGTAATTACAATATTGGCTTTTCTTTCATAGGTAAGACTGTTTAAATACTGGCACTTGGTACTGTTTTGGTATAGGTGTACTATATTCTGTTTACTCATAGCTTTGAGTGCCAATCCCACATTCATAACTGTAAAAATAGCAAAGTATGTAGCAGGAGGAGGGGGTAGAGAATTGGGGGTGAACCAGGAGGAAATGCCTGTGCATTAAGAACATAAGAATATAACATGCCATACTGGGTCAGACCAAGGGTCCATCAAGCTCAGCATCCTGTTTCCAACAGTGGCCAATCCAGGCCATAAGAACCTGGCAAGTACCCAAACACTAAGTCTATTCCATGTTTCCGTTGCTAGTAATAGCGGTGGTTATCTAAGTCAACTTAATAGCAGGTAATAGGATTGGATAAATTCTTGGAGAAGTCTTTTTTTAAACACAGCTATACTAACTGCACTAACCACATCTTCTGGCAACAAATTCCAGAGTTTAATTGCGCGTTGAGTGGAAAAAACTTTCTCAGATTAGTTTTAAATGTGCCGCATGCTAACTTCATGGAGTGCCCCCTAGTCTTTCTATTATCTGAGAGTAAATAACCGATTCAAATCTACCCCTTCTAGACCTCTCATGATTTTAAACACCTCTCTCATATCCCCCCTCAGCAGTCTCTTCTCCAAGCTGAAAAGTCCTAACCTCTTTAGTCTTTCCTCATAGGGGAGCTGTTCCATTCCCTCTATCATTTTGGTAGCCCTTCTCTGTACCTTCTCCATCACAATTATCTTTTTGGAGATGTGACCACAATTGTACACAGTATTCAAGGTGCAGTCTCACCATGGAGCGATACAGAGGCATTATGACATTTTCAGTTTTATTCACCATTCCCTTTCTAATAATTCCCAATATTCTGTTTGCTTTTTTGATTGCCGCAGCACACTGAACCAATTTCAATGTGTTATCCACTATGACACCTAGATCCTTCTTGGGTAGTAGCACCAAACATGTGTAACTATAGCATGGGTTATTTTTCCCTATGTGCAACACCTTGCACTTGTCCACATTGGGCATCCAAATGGCAGATGCAATTTAATCTTCCAGCTTTGCAAGATCCTCCTGTAATGTATCACAATCTGCTTGTGATTTAACTACTCTGAACAATTTTGTATCTGCAAATTTGATTACCTCACTAGTCTTATTTCTTTCCAGATCATTTATAAATATATTGAAAAGTAAGGGTCCCAATACAGATCCCTGAGGCACTCTACTGCCCACTCCCTTCCACTGAGAAAATTGTCCATTTAATCCTACTGTTTCCTGTCTTTTAACCAGTTTGCAATCCACGAAAGGACATCGCCACCTTTCCCATGACTTTTTTTTATTTTTCCTAGAAGCCTCTCATGAGGAACTTTGTCAAATGCCTTCTGTGAGGCTTCTGTCAGGTAACTGGATTGAGCTCAGAGGGGCAGCTGGCTGTGGAACCAGGGAGTCTCCTGGAGAGTGGGGTTGCTGAGTGGGTGGGAAAGAGGTGCTGCAGGATAAGGAAGGGCTACCAGCAAGCAAGAACTTTACATAATGCAAGGGGTACTCATTAGGGGATAATCTTCAAAAGGATTTACACGTAAAACGGGTTATACATGTATAAATACACTCTGAATTGTCAATAGGTCTCAGATGCATAAGTGTACTATAATTGCATAAATAGGCTTTTGGAAAATTCTATGGTAGTATGTTACACATGTAAATGTAACTCCTCTGAAAATTACCTCCTAAGTGAACACATGAGCAGCAGGACAGCAGCAGAATGTCTGAGTCACTGGTTGGCAGTAGGAGTGGAGAAGTAGCCTAGTGGTTAGAGCAGAGGAGTGTGAGCTCCTTGTGACCTTGGGCAAGTCCCTTTACCCTCCATTGCCTCAGATACAAAGTTAAGAGAAATAAAGCAATCTAAGTTTCTCCCCATCACACTTACAAATTAAGATGCTTTCCAAAGGCAAGCCCATTCTTACAACTGCAGTATTGGGGGGGGGGGGGGGCTACATGTTTAAATCTGAGATCCAATGTATCACATTTACCTAAAGTAGGTACTCCTTTATTATTCCTGCCCTTCATCCAGTTTCTTTAAATGGTATCTCTAGTCAGTCTTCTATAATCTAAAAATTGTTTTCAGGGCGTGCCCATAGCTTCTCAATGTACTCTATTTTCATAAATTAGACACAATGAATGGAAATATACATGATCATTGTGGGTATCATGAAAGTAAGATCTGTTATGCAAGGAGGGTAAACACTGGAGTATATCAAGATTAGCAATTCTGTTAGCAAAATTTTGCTAAGGGAAAGCTTAACTGATAAACATGGGTCCTCTGCCCCAGTTCTGCAAAACCTCTTCATTTTAAGTCTCTTCCTTATTTCAAAAGGCCTCTTCTAATTGGCTACTAGTAAGTCTGGCACCAATACCAAGACTGAGTGAGAATTCAATCTTCCTAGCCCTTGTCATGTTTTCTGTTTCTCCTCTGCTTGCCAAAAATTGGTTTGAGCAAAGTGTGGTAGATGCTGTAAAGGTCCCTCATAACTCACATAGCTGAACAAATCTGTTTTCTGCATCCTTCCACCTTTCCACATCTCCTTTACTACATCCCATATTCTTTTCGGTTGTTGCCATACAGCAAATCAAAGTGAAAACCCAGTTGAAGCTTGGTGTACCTCCTGAATTGCAAAAAAGCAATAGTGGTATTAACTGATCCCAGTTTCCCCATAGCCCTGTATATTTATTTAAAACAGACCACACAGAGAACAAAATATCCACTAGAGATGTGAATCGTTTTCCATATCGTCTTAACGATAGAAATCGTGTGGCAGGGCAAGAAAATCGTGTTAGGCACGATTTTTTAGTTAAAAAATCGTTAATCGTTTTTTCCAGTTAGTGCGCACTAACTGGGAGTTAGTGCGCACTAACTGGGAGTTAGTGCGCACTAATCGGAAAAAACGATTTTTAACGATTTTTTAACTAAAAAATCGTGCCTAACACGATTGGCTGCCCTCTTATTTATTCATGTTACCAAGCTTCCCACTGACAGTATATGGGGGATGGGAAATGGAAACAGTTGGTAGCTTGACAAAACAAGTAATGTGATCAGTCAGTGACTAGAACTTGTGCCCTAACCCTGATACCAGGGGTATTGTGATCTTCCTGCACACAGTGCCCTATCCCTATTAATACCAGGAGTGTTGTGATCTTCCTGCACACAGTGCCCTAACCCTGGCACCAGGGGTGTTGTGATCTTCCTGCACACAGTGCCCTATCCCTATTAATACCAGGAGTGTTGTGATCTTCCTGCACACAGTGCCCTATCCCTGGCACCAGGGGTGTTGTGATCTTCATGTACACAGTGCCCTATCCCTAATACCAGGGGTGTTGGGATCTTCCTGCACACAGTGCCCTATTCCTGATACCGGGGGTGTTGGGATCTTCTTGCACACATCCCGGTATCAGGGATAGGGCACTGCGTGCAGGAAGATCACAACACTCCTGGTATTAATAGGGATAGGGCACTGCATGCAGGAAGATCACAACACCCCTGGTATCAGGGATAGGGCACTGTGTGCAGGAAGATCACAATACCCCGGAGGAGTGAGGGTCAGGCAGCTCCCCCCTGTCTGTGAAGCCAGCCTCTCACTAGTAATGCAGGGAGGGAGCTGTCTCAGACTTCACCATCCTCCCCCCCCCCCTCACCCACACACCATTCACTAGCTGGGACATGGGGGAAGTTAGGAGTGAGGGTCAGGCAGCTTCCCCCTGTCTGTGAAGCCAGCCTTTCACTAGTAATGCAGGGAGGGAGCTGTCTCAGACTGGTATCAGGGATAGGGCACTGAGTGCAGGAAGATCACAACACCCCTGGTATCAAGAATAGGGCACAGGTTCTAGTCATATTGACTGATCACATTACTTTTTTGTCAACTACCAACAGTTTTCATTTCCCATCCCCCCAACCATCACCTCAGTTGGAACCTTGGTAACATCAATAGATAAGAGGGCAGCCAGCCAATAGGAACACATATTCATTCCTAACTGACCTTTACTGACCTGGATAGTGTCAATAATTTGTATCATTTTCTGTTAGTGTTCCTGAGTTTCCATTTCCATTTCCCATCCCCCCAACCATCACCTCAGTGGGAACCTGGTTAACATCAATAGATAAGAGGGCAGCCAGCCAATAGGAACACATATTCATTCCTAACTGACCTTTACTGACCTGGAAAGTGTCAATTTGTATCATTTTCAGTTAGTGCGCACTAACTCCCGTTAGTGCGCACTAACTCCCGTTAGTGCGCACTAACACGATTTAACGATTTTTAACGATAAATCGTTAGAATATCTATTGTATCGTGTTCTATAACGATTTAAGACGATATTAAAATTATCGGACGATAATTTTAATTGTTAAAAAATGATTCACATCCCTAATATCCACTCATAAGATACATTAATACACATTCAAACAGTAAACAAATATAAAACAATACTTCTCCTCCTTGGCATGTTTTTAGGGTTTGGTTAAACCTTTCAACCAGGCTAACTGTTTGGGGGTAATATGCAAAGTTCTTAGATGTTTCACCCCAAACAGGGACCAAACTTACTCCACCAACTTTAACATAAAATTGTACCCTAATCTATTCATAACTCCTGTAGAAATCCTGCTTGACAAAATACTTTTACAAAATGTACTGCTTTAAGACTCTCTAGATCCAGAAAGACAAAAATAGACTAAGATTTGATTAGTGAGCTATTGTCAGACTTTTTTTTTCTTTGACAAAATACTTTAACTGTTACTCTACTTCAGCATGAGTAATTGCAAGGGTATTGAGCATTATTTTTAATTTTTATATACCGACATTTATTTATTTATTTATTTAGGGATTTTATATACCGATTTTCTTGATACAGATCAAATCAACTCGGTTTACATAGAACGATAGTACATTAACAGTAACTAGTCAAACCTCAAAAGAGGAGACAGATTGTGAGCAGAAAGTAAAAAGTTACATTATAACAAGGGTGAGTAACTAGGAATTGGAAATGAAGAGACAGATAATCAAAGTAGAGAGATATAACAGAGAGAAGGGGCTTGAGGCCAACCTCAGGAAAATAACTCTAGCATTATAACATGATTATATGACATTCTGCTAGTTATTAAAGTACAGCTGATTGAAAAATATCTTAGTAGGATATAGTCTAGGAGATAGGAAAGGCTCTACCGAAAAGCCAAGTCTTCAGTTTCTTTTTAAAATTTATGAGGCAGGTTTCCTGTCGGAGGTCTGGGGGTAGTGTATTCCAAATGGTGGGGCCTGCTGTTGAAAAGGCCCGGTCCCTGATAGATAATCTTTGTACCAATTTGATTGGGGGAACATGAAGGGATCCCTTATAGGCATCTCTCAAAGGTCTAGCTGAAGAGTGTAATTTGAGAGGGTGTAGTAGGTCTAGTGGAGTCTGGTGGTGGATGTTTTTATGAATAATGGTGAGGAATTTGTGAACAATTCTAAAATTAACTGGAAGCCAATGTAGGTCTTTTAAAATGGGCGTGATGTGATCTCTGCGCTTAGTGTTGGTCAAAATCCTTGCAGCTGCGTTTTGGAGTAGTTGCAGAGGTTTTAATGTAACAGCTGGTAGACCTTGTAGGATCGAGTTACAATAATCGACCTTAGAGAACAGGATTGCTTGGAGTACAGTCCTGAAGTCATGGTGATATAGGAGAGGCTTGAGTTTTTTAAGCACCTGTAACTTGTAGAAGCATTCTTTTATAGTATAATTTATAAATTTCTTTAAGCTCAAATGGTTGTCAATAATAACTCCAAGATCTCTAGCATGAGTGATGTGGGAGGTAGTGTGCAATTGTTGTAAGTGTAGACTATTTTCAGGGGTGATAAGCAGGATTTCAGTCTTAGCAGTATTTAACACCAGGTTGAGGCTAGTAAGGAGATGGTTAATAGTTTGAAGGTGAGATTCCCATAATTTGATTGCTGAGTCCAAAGAGCCTGTTATAGGAATCAAAACTTGGACATCGTCTGCGTATACGTAGAATTTCAAATTTAGCGACGAGAGGAAATGGCAAAGAGGGAGGAGATAAATATTAAATAGAGTGGGAGATAGAGAGGAGCCCTGGGGGACTCCATGTGGGGAATTAGTATAAGGAGATTCCATATTATTGATTTTAACCTTATAACCTCGATTACTGAGGAATGAGTCGAACCATCTGAAGACAGATCCTGAGATTCCTATGTCGGATAGCCGGTTTAATAATATAGCATGGTTGACTGTATCGAAAGCTGCGGAGATATCAAGGAGTGCAAGCAGGAAGGAGCATCCTTTGTCAAATCCCAGGTATACTTGATCAAGGAGTGATATGAGGAGTGATTCCGTACTATGTTCTTTCCGAAATCCATATTGTGAAGGATGAAGGATATTATTTTCCTCCAAGTAATTTGATAGTTGATTATTTACTACTTTCTCCATGATTTTGGCTATAAAAGGCAAATTAGATATTGGTCGATAATTTTTTAGATCATATGGGTCCAAGTTTGGTTTTTTGAGGATAGGTTTGAGAGTTGCTAGTTTGAGAGTGTCTGGGAAGATACCTTGTGAAAATGAGCAGTTAATAATGTCTGCTAGGTATTTGGAGATGGAGTCTGGTATTAGAAGCAGTAATTTAGATGGGATATAATCTTGTGGATGTGAGGAGGGTTTCATTCTTTTGAGGATAGTTTCCACCTCTGTAGAATAGGTGGGTTCGAATGTTTCCAATGTTGTGAATGAGTTAGGGCGGTAGAGGGGATCTAGAGAAGGTGTGATAGGATTGGAGGGTAATTTAGCCAAGGTATTAGCAATTTTACTCTGGAAGAAGATGGCCAGTTCATTGGCCTTTGATTGGGCTATATCATCAGAAATTAGTGCTGAAGTAATCTTAGTGAGGTCTGAAACATAAGCGAAAAGGGCCTTTGCATCGAAGAACATATCATGGATACGGTGGGCGTAAAAGTCTTTTTTGGTTCGCAGTGTCATGGTTCTGTAATGATGGAGAGCTGCTTTGTAGATGGCTAGAGATTGAGGATTGGGGGAGTTCCGCCATTTCTTTTCCTTCTGTCTTAGGCTTTGTTTTAATGTGCGAAGCTCCAAAGAGAACCATGGTTGTTTATGTTTCTGAGATGGATTGAAATTCTTTGATGATAGAGGGCATAGATTATTTGCTATGGTTTCAGTGATATTTTGCCAAGAAAGTATAGCTGCATTAGGGTTCGAAAGATCCAAGTTGGGTAGTTCTTTGCATAGAGAATTGTCAAGGGCTTCTGAAGGACAAGATTTCCTATAGTGCAGTGTTGTTGGTGGCAGGGGTGCAAGAGATCCTGTCGTCATTTTAAAAGTGGAGGTGATCATAAAGTGGTCTGACCATGGTACTGGAAGGTAGGAAGGGGATGAGAGTTGTATGAGGTTATTATTTGTGAAGATAAGATCAAGGGTGTGACCCCCTTTATGAGTGGGTTGGGTGATAATTTGGGTAAAGCCCATAGCTGAGAGTGAGGAAAGGAGAGCTTCACAATTAGATGATTGAGGCCTGACGTCAATGTGTAGATTAAAGTCCCCAAGGATGATGGAAGGAGTATCCAAGGTCAAGTATTTAGCTATAATTTCCACTAAAGGCGATACATCAAGGTTTAACAACCCAGGAGGGGCGTAAATGAGGAGGATCTGGAGAGTTTTTGATTTGAACAGGCCTGCCTCCAGTTTAGATGATGAGTTGATGGGTTGTTGGGTGAGATTAAGATCTTTTTTGGCTGCTAAAAGAAGTCCTCCTCCTTTTTTCTTTTGTCGAGGTATTGAAAAGACGTCATATATCTGGGTGGGAAGTTGATTTATTAAGACTGTGTCTGTCGGCTTCAGCCACGTCTCTGTGATCGCACAGATGTCTGGTTTGGAATCAAGCAGGTAGTCATGTAGGATATGGGTTTTTTTGGTAATTGATTGCGCATTGAATAGAGTTAGAGAGAATAAGGCTAGCCCAAGGAATTGGGTAAGTGGGGAGATCATGACTGGAATGAGGTTTCTATATGGTTTGAGTTGGTGTTGCAATGGAAATTTCATCTTAGAAGAGGGACTGTGGTATAGGATGGGTATTGTGTATCTTTGCATTATAGGTAGAATGAGATTAACGTCGTCAAATGTTGGTAAATAGGTTTATTCTTTAATCTTTGTATGTGTGAGGGAACGGGAAAGTTGATTTCCTATAGGGTAGACTATCAATAGAAGAATGCAGGTCTAGCAAAGGAATGTAATAGAGGATTTTAGTTCCCCTAGGGAATGGTGGAAGGGTCCGCTTTTCAATAGAAGTTGTAGTATAAGGAGGTATTAGGTTAGAACATAGGTGGTCGATATGGAGCGAATAGAGTATTTCACTGCAGGGCTAATTGGCTGGAGTTGAGCTGGAGCTCAGGAGAAGCTGGCGTGGTTAGCGCAGGTGTAGGGTAAGAATTGGGTGGATAGAGATTGGTGTATGATGGTGGCTGTATTTTGATGTATGAGGTCTGAGGCTTAGTAAATTTGCTGAAGAGACTATTGTGCTGATAGAGATTGAAATAGATAGTCGGCTGAGGTGGAACTGAAGATCCTGGGGTAGACTCGGGGCACCCTCGGGGCTGAGCCGAAGGGGCGAGACAAAGGGGCAAGCCCCTTTGTCGTGCTCCTTCGGCGTGCGGCGTCGGCGCGCGGCGCCTGAGAGAGTGAAAATTTAAAGTTCCTCTCCTCTCCCCGATTGGTTGTTACAGCTGGTGGGAGTGATACCGACATTCTTGTATAATATACAAATCATACCGGACTATATATTAGTGTCTCCTTGCTTTCTTTTCTAGGGGCCCAATTATATCCACAGCTATTTTGTCTACAGGGCCCATGATGAAGGGATTCCTTTGGAGGCATCTAATTTGGCCTTTTATTTTTACTATTTGGGCATAAGCATTCTCCATCTAATTTCCCCTTCTATCATGGGTCTCCATATATAAACAGGCCCATATGAGGGCAATTCCTTTTGAAATGTCCCTCTTCCTCATATAAAAAAACACCTACTTTCCTCTTTTTTTTTTTTTTTTTTTTTAGTACTGCAAATCCTGCTACTTCCCTCTGAGAAGATTCCCCACTTCCTTATCAATAAACCCAAGGATATCTGGTTTCCTACCCAGCCCCTGTGCTCCTTTGCCAGGGGTTACCTCCTGATATTCCAGGAGTAGATCCTCCCATCTTCTGTATCCATGTATCTCACTGCAGATAATCACTTCCCTCAAACTGGGTCCCTGTCAGCCCATCCATATCCACATTTCCCCAGGAATTATAGCAAAGAACTGCTCCAGGACTATGGCTTCCAGTATGTCCTGGTTGACTTCTGCTCTGGCTCTATTGACTTATACACTGGAATTCAGAGCTGCTGGACTTACAACTTGATCATTCTCCTTTTCCACACTTCAGTCCCCATACCTCCACCTATAAAAGTCTGCTGATACTCAAGTGGTCCTTTCACTACCCTGCAATATTGGGCTGCTTCATTTCCTAAAGCCAGATATGCAGCTTAAGCTTCTCAGACCAGTAACCTTACTGCCCACTGTTGCCAAGGCCACCCCACTATTTCCATCACTTGCTCATACATGAGAAGCCTTGGTCATCCCTTTCACACATTTTACTTATCAAATCCCAAGCAGATCCACTCCAACATGTTTCTTCAGTCCTGCAATGTTCTGCTCATGGTGAGACTACTTGCTATTGCTGTTCAAGGCTCTGGTTTCTTTGGTTTGTTCCCCAAAAGGGGATATCAGTAGTTGGGACTGCTAAGAACATAAATTGCCATGCTGGATCAGACCAAGGGTCCATCAAGCCCAGCATCCTGTTTCCAAAAGTCCAAACCTGGCAAGTACCCAAACACTAAAGATCCCATGCTACTGATGCCAGTAATAGCAGAGGCCATTCATTAAGTCAACTTGATTAATAGCAGTTAATGGACTTCTCCTCAACTTATCCAAACCTTTTTTTAAACCCAGCTACACTAACTGCACTAATCTCATCCTCTGGCAACAGATTCTAGATCTTAGTTGTGCATTGAGTGTGAGAATTTTCTGATTAGTCTTAAATATGCTACTTGCTAGCTTCCTAACTTCATGGAGTGCCCTCCCCCCACCCCAGTACTTCTATTATTTGAAAGTGTAAATAACCGATTCACATCTACTCATTCAAGACCTCTCATGATTTTAAAGACCTATCATATCCCCCTTCAGCCGTCTCTTCTCCAAGCTGAACAGCCCTAACCTCGTCAGCCTTTCCTCATAGGGAAGCTGTTCCATCCCATCCCTTTATGATTTTGGTCATCCTTCTCTGTACCTTCTCCAGTGCAAGTATACCTTTTTGAGGTTTGGCGACCAGAACTGTACATAGTACTCACAATGTGGTATCACCATGGAGCAATAGAGGCATATTACATTTTCCATTTTATTTACCATTCCCTTCCTAATTCCTAACATTTGCTTTTGACTGCTACAGCAGCACACTCAGCTGACTATTTCAATGTATTAACCACTATGATGCCTAGATCTTTTTCCTGGGTGGCAAGTTCCATATTAGGACCTAACAATGTGTAACTACTGCAAGGATTCTTTCCCTATATGCAACACTTTGCACTTGTCCACATTAAAATAGTAAAATACTACCATTGACACATGTTAAATGTTATGAAGTTTCAATGTAAAGTAACATTTCTTACTAGCATTACACTGTAAACCATCATGATATGCCAGATTGAACAGCATATAAAAAACAAATTAAATTTCATCCGCCATTTGGATACCCAGTCTTCCAGTCTCAAGGTCCTCCTGCAATTTATCATAATCCACTTGGGATTTAACTACTCTGAATAATTTTGTATCTGCAAATTTGATAACCTCTCATATTTCCAGATCATTTATAAATATATTGAAAAGCACCGGTTCAAGTACAGATCCATGAAGCTCTCCATAGTTTACCCTTTTCCACTGAGAAAATTGACCATTTAATCCTACTGTTTCCTGTCTTTTTAACCAGTTTGTAATCCACGAAAGGACATTGCCTCCTATCCTATGACTTTTTAGCTTTCTTAGAAGCCTCTCATGAGGGACTCGGTCAAACCCTTCTGAAAATACAAATACACTACATCTACTGGTTCACCTTTATCTACATGTTTGTTAACCCCTTCAAAAAAGAATGATACAGATTACATCTGTTAAATCATATGGTGTGTAGTCTCTTGCTGTTTGGATCTGTTCCACCATCCACTTTAGCATGCCTTCTGACACCTCTGGACTTCTTGAAAGTAGAGAAACCAAAGTCTTGCACCACAAGTCCTCTCCCAGAGACTTCCCTCTTTCATATCATTTTTTTTATATATAAAATTGTACCCTACCTCAGAGCATCTATTTTCATGCCTTATTTTAATGGAACTCAACTGGCTGTCGCCTAGAACCCACCAGTAAGTAATATTGGGTACTCTTAACTGCTTTCCTTGAGTCTGTTTTTTCTAGGGGGCCATATGGTCCTTGTCTGTTCCTCTACAGCATCAGGCTTTAGTGATCCAGTTCTGACACCAAATGTTGCTACAGGGCACTCTCCCAGTCAGTCTGGCTGGGATTCTCTAGTGCAGTGGTCTCCAACCCTGTCCTGGGGGCCCACCAGCCAGTTGGGTTTTCAGGATATCTGCAATGAATATGCATGAGAATTTGCATGTTATGGAGGCAGTACATGCAAATCTTCTTATGCATATTCATTGTGGATGTCCTGAAAACCCAACTGGCTGGTGGGCCCCCAGAACAGGGTTGGGGACCACTGTGCTAGTTAACCAGATTTTCAACTTTGTTTCTGGGTGTGTTTTCCCAGTCATACTGCCAGACTTCTCCTTTCAGCTTCCCCAGGCCTGATTCTCCAGTCTCTACATAACCTTAATTTATCTTGTTCCTTCCAGGGTGTCACAGCTATGGATTTGGGCCCTCACTCAAGTTGGTGAGCTAGGCTTAAGCAAACATAATCCCTGGTTGATAAAGTAAGGTGGTAGACTTTAAGCTACCGGGACACAGTCCCAAAATCATGCAGTAATAAAGCAACTCTTTCCTTAATCCTCATACCTGCTGCTTGCAGTTGCTTCCTCCACAGCCTAGGACTAGATTGTATTCTAAGGGCCTGATTCTAGGGGAACAAACCCTACTACCACATGCCACTGTAGTCTGCAGCTGGGATTTGTACTTTCCCTTTCATTATGGCTGTAACTACATCCACCCAGAGCAATGTTCACTTAAAAGCTCCTGACCTGCAGATTGACTAAATGTATCCCTCTTCTGGAGGGTATCTTCACAAGTCATCTCTCAGGACCATCAGCTCAGGCTGGTCTTCAGCTCAACTGCTCAACTGCTCAACACCTCAATCTCCTCTTCTCCTGATTCTAATATAACTCTTTCCTGTTCCTACCCTTCCTGACAAGGGCTCAACTTTCTCCCACGGCACCTGGGTGCTCTCCTCCCTCGGAGTTAAAGCTGGAGTAGTTCCTTCTCCTCCAGAACCTTATAGAAATTGGTGTCTGACTTCTATTCTGGCTTTTTACTTACTGGATCTACTTACCAAGTTTTCCTCTTGGCCTGCTTTTTTGACCAAGGGAACATAATGCTCATCCTATTTAAAAAAAAAAAAAAAAAAAAAAAAAAAAAGTGGTAACACAGATTCAGTGCTGGTTCATACTAACCATGGCCTACTCTAGAAGAGCCACTCTTGTCTAACTTCCAGTGTTTCATCCCAGAATTAGCTGGGCTAGTTAGCTCAAATGTAGTCTCCTTATATTTTAAGCTAAAGGGGCAACATCAAAGTCCTGCATATCCTTTCCTGACATGGGTTGTACAATTATTTCAGTCTCTTCTGGCACTACATGAAATTATCCAGTTTTGTGCCTCAATATTGCATGCTCCCAATTTTTACCTACTCCTAGGTTATAAACAATGGCTTATATTATGAGTTTCGTACCCTGTTGGATACTAAAGCAGCCTTGCCATTTAGGCAAAAAGTTAAGATTACTAATTTTATACTTATTACAGTAATTCCTATCAGGAAAGCAGGTAACTTTTTTTCTAGTGTTTTTTTTCCCACCCAACTCCCACCTACTCCTAGGCTTATTCTTTGATTTATAAACTCTAATCTCATTTAGGAGGACAAGTCCCTTCCACATCAATCTGTTTGATCTAGAACAAGGGAGTGACTCCTCTTATCAATAAGATTAATTGTCCCCTTGCAGGTCATTGCCAAATCAATTTTTAAATCTGATTTACATATTTCCATGCCTATAACACAAATTAACTAGGAGTTTAACAATATGAAGCTGCAGACAGCAGTCTAGAAGAGAGTTGGGGCTTCCAGTCTTTTGCACAAAGTGCCACATGTATAATTATACATCTACCAGTTGCTGAGAAGTCAAATGTGTGCACCTGGTATACATAGCTCCTGGCTCTCAGAATGAGTCTGATCTCTAGAGGTTAGAGTGGCAAATCTGGAGGAGCTGAAACACGGCTACTATATTCCTAATATCATCCATATACCTAAGTCCCAACTCCAGGCTGGCAGCCCCTGTGCTGCTGTGGTAGAACAAGGGCACCTAGTCAGACATTATCCTGGTATATCAGGAAGTGATCCTGTAGCAAGGATCTGTTCTCAGGTGATGAATTATCCTCTTGTACAGAGGGATGAGTCTCAAAGGGCCCAGGAGGGAAGGGTTAGGCTGGCCATCATTGGTTATTAGGAATATAGATAACTGGGTGGCTGGATGTGAAGACTGCTTGCTAACTTGCCTGCTGGTGCAAAGGGGCAGACCTTGCACATCACCTAGATAAGATTTTAGACAGTTCTGGGAAGGAGATGGCTGTGGTCCATGTGAGCACAGACAACATAGGAAGATGTGGGATAGAGGTTCTGGAGGCTAAACTTACTCATGTAGAAAGTTGAAATCTAGAACCGCCAGGGTAGCATTCACGTAAATGCTCCTCGTTCCACATGCAGGACCCCAGAGGCAGGCAGAGCTCCAGAGTCTCAATGCATAGACGAAATGATGCAGGGAAGAGGGCTTTGGTTTTATAGGAACTGGGCAACAATTTGGAAAAGGGGATGGGCTCCACCTTAACCAGGGTGGAACCAGGCTGCTGGCCCTAAACTTTCAAAAAAGGAGAGCAACATTTCAACTAGAACACGAGTTGCTCAGCAGTGCATGGTTCAGAGGGAGATCTCTTCAAAGGATATTAAAAGGAATTAGGGCATCCTGATAGAACTAATAGCCCACATGCCTATAAGTAAGGAACCACCTGAGATAAGATAGCAAAATACATTATCAAGTGATAAGCAGACTAATACCAACAAATCATACTTTGAAATGTCTGTATTGTAATGCCAGAAGTCTGAAAAGTAAGATATATTTTAAAATGTAAAGCACTGAATGACAGACATAATTGGCAGAGACTTGGTAGAAGGATAACAATGGGACACTGCTATATTAGGGTGCAAACTTATATGGTGGCTCAACTGGTGGGAGGGTGGTGCTTTGATAGATGGATAAAAGATCCTGCAGGAGTCCTGCACAGTATAATCATGGGTGGAAATTCAATGTGTAATAGGGAAGAAAAATGTTGAAGGTATAACACCATCTGCATGGCCAAAATGAATAGGTGGATAACAAAATATGAACAAATTAGGGAAGCTAACAAACTTGGCAACACAGTAATGGGAGATTTTAATTACCCCAATATTGACTGGATAAATGTAACATCAGGACATGCTAGGAAGGTAGTTTCTAGCTGACTGCTCCAAGGAGCAGTTGGTTTGGAAACTGAGGGGCAGCCATTTTAGACCTAATTCTTAGTGGAACACATGATTTGCCACTTGGCAACAGTGATCATAGTATGATCAAGGAAGACATTAAGTAAATCTACTTTAGCATTTCCCTTTTAAAAGGGACATCCATAAAATGAGGAAAATAGCTACTGCTTTCAGGGGGCTTTTCTACAAGAGCTTACATCGGTGTGGTCATTTGCTTAAAAACATCTTAAAACCCAGCCTAGATTTATTTCATGCATTAAAGTGGGAGAAAGGTCAAATGACTGGCATGGTTAAAAGATAAGGTGAAAGCCTTTTAGCCAAAACTTTCAAAAATTGGAAAAAAGATCTGAGGAAAATAAACTGGATCTTGCCTCACCAATTTACTATTTTTTTGAAGGGGTTAATGTGGATAATGAGCTGGTGGATAAAGTGTTTGGATTTTCGGAACATATTTGACAAAGGTGCCCCATGAGAGACTCCTGAGAATTAGTCAGACACAATGTTCTACTGTGGATTGCAAACTGATTAACATATGAAGCAGAGTAGAACTAAATGGACAGTTTTTTTTTCAGTGGTGTGCCTCAGATCTGTACTGGGACCAGTGCTTTTCAATATTTATAAATTATCTGGAAATGAATGAAGCAAGTAAATTTACAGATATAAAACTATTCCATATTTAATCACAAGTGGATTTTGAAAAATTGCAGGAAGATCTTGCAAGACTGGAAGAGTGAGCATTTAAATGACTGAAATTTAATGTGGATAAGTACAAAGTGGTACACATGGGGGGGGGGGGGTAGTAACACACACTCACTCTGTAGTTACATAAGTTCCATATTAGGTGTTGCCACCTAGAAAGGACCAGAGTGTCATAGTGGACAGAACTCTGAAATCCTTTGTTCAATGTGCGACAGTGATTAAAAAAAAAAATGGAGAATAAAACAGAATGCCATCATACCCCTGAATCACTCCATGGTGAGGCCACACACTGTGCCATTTTTGGTCACAGTATCCCAGTAAAGGTACAGAGAACTGTGACCAAAATGTTAAAGGGGATGGAACTGCTCCCCTACAAGGAAAGACTAAAGAGATGTCTGAAGCAGGAATATGAGAGGTCTATAAAATCATGAGTGGAATAGAACAGGTAAATGTAAATCTGTTACTACTTGAAAAAATAACCTAGAAGACACTCCATAAAGTTAGTAAACTTTTTCATGCAACACACAAAGCCCAGAAATCATTTCTGTAAGATATTAAGGCAATTAGTATAGTTGGGATTAAAAGGTTTGGACAAGTTCTGGAGAAGTCACTGTTAAGATAGCTACTTATCACTGCAGGATAGCAGCATAAGATCTGTATTTGGGATCTTGCTAAATACCCGTGACCTGGATTGGCCACTAAAAACAGGATACTGGGCTTGATTGATTCTTGGTCTGACCCATTATGGCAAATTGTGTTGGGCAATGTGGCTTTGGTGTATTGAGGTGTGGAAGGAAGTGGTAGCAAGCTGTTGCGGCTTGTACTCCTGAGGCGAGCACTCTTTCCTGTGCTACATCCTGACTGTGCTCCTGTTCACACATCCTAGCTACCAGCATCTCACTCAGATGCTGGTAGCTGGGACTGGCGGACAAGACGCCTTTTCACCCGTAAGACAAAGTATGGTAAGCATATATGTGTATTGTCAGGTTTCTCTTGCACCTGCTGCTGGAACAAGCTCTGTGCTATGTCCTCACTCTGCCTCTGCAGTCTAAACTAAGTTTGGTTCAAATATACTGTGACTTGTTGCAAAATAAGATGAATAAGGTGATGTTCTGTTACATTAAGGTTTTACTGCATCTTGGAGTATATATTTAAGGTTTCTCTAACTCTGTGGCAGTGTCCCTCAAGGCTGGATCTTGAGACTGGCTTACCCTCCATGCAGTGGATTGCCAAATGTCCCAAGCTGGCTGGGGTGTCCTAGGTGTGGGTGGATCCCCCCTTCCCACAGTACCTGAGGTCCAATGATGCACCCGATCTGGCAATGTCCTGTGTCCTTAGATGAAGACTATTTGGGGGTCTCCAGATGTCCTCTGTTCTTTGCCTTTCAACTCTTTGGTGTGTCTTCTCTGGAACAGACAGTATGTCCTCCCAGATGTAGGGTAAGCAAAGGTGCCAGAAAAACTTCCTTCCCGATCTCAGGTATACAGAGCACAAGCTTGGGGGGAAAAACTATTCTGGATCTCCCATTCTTCCATTTGTGGTCACTGTAACCCTTCTTGATCTAGGTGAAGGGGTGTACAGATCCCTCCTGGCCACCTGGCCTCCCAGAAATACACTGGTCTTAGACACAAAACCCTTTCAAACAAAAACAAAGGGCAAAATCACTCTAATTGGGGACCATCTAATAGACCTCTGAAGGTTCTCTACACTTTCTTTTGTTTGCATAGGGTGCCCCCTACAACTGGTTGTCAAATCTTCAGATTTGGGAACACCTTATTGTAGAGCCATAAACTGCTATACTCCTGGTGTTCAGTTTTATAGTTCATTGAATCTGCCACCTGTATAATCCCTCATGACAGGACCTCATTACAGTAATCCCTGTACTTATTTTCATGACTTGATCATTATTTTTATGTAGGACTGCTTCCAGGAAAAAGCATAAGATTACAGCTAATGCAGAATCCTACTGCCCAGCTGTTTGGATGTAATGCTACTAAGCCAACACTGAAAAATCTGCATTGGCTACTAAATTTAAGATGTTGGTAATTGGGTAGGGCCCATATATTTCAAAGCCTTATAAAATCTCAAAGAAGCTATTGTGGGATGTAATGTACAGGCCTGCCTTGTGAAGCTTGAAGGCATCAGACAATGAGCTTTCTCGTATGCTGCTCCCTGATGTGACATTGCCTCCTGAGATTTCACTACTCTCAAATGGAAAGCATGGTTTTATATAAATGTCTGTATACCACTTTGAACAAGCATTGGAACAAATATACCTACTCCTGAAAAATGCTAACCTACCAACAGGCTGCTACAGAAAGAAGTGCGGGAGAGCCGGTGAGCACCTGCTCTCCCGATGTGTGCACAGGCCAGTGTCCTGGGTGTGCGATTCAGTATCTGCCTGCATGCAAATGAGGGCCCACAGTAAAAAGAGGTGCTAGGGACACTAGCCAGTCCCTAGGGCTTCCTTTTTGACAGAAGCAGCAGCTGTCAGCAGGTTTGACAGCAGACGCTCAATTTTACCGGCATCAGTTCTCGAACCCGCTGACAGCCATGGGTTTGGAAAACAGACACTGGCAAAACTGAGCATCCATCTTCCAACCCATGGGCAGATTTTTAATTTTTTTTTATTTTTGGGGCTTCCAACTTAATATCGCTATGATATTAAGTCGGAGGGTATACAGAAAAGCAGTTTTTTCAGCTTTTCTGTACACTTTCCTGGTGCCAGATGAAATTTAAATGTGCGGCTTCGCTGCACATTTTGCTTTCTGTATTGCACGGGAGACTAATAGGCTCATCAACATCCATTTGCATGTTGTGGGTGCTATTAGTTTCGGGGGGGGTTGGCAGCAAGTTTTTGATGTGCTATTACCCCTTACTGTATAAGGGGTAAAATTAGCACGTCAAATGGGGGTTAAGAATGCGCTCCACCGGAGCACACTTTACTGTATCAGTCCACAAGTGCTAACTATACATCCTGAAGTATACTTGAAAGGTTCTTGCTTTCCTTGCTAATTTCCTTATCCTAACGTTTGTATTACTGTTTTTCAGTCTAGTTGCTGTCCCATCTTAGTTTCAATGTGGTTTTTTTAAATTAGAGTATAACAAACAGTTCAGGGTTTATGTACCCTGAAGACATCAAAAACACAGCCAATCAACATGACAGCAATTGTGCCCTCTTCTACCCTCCCCTCAAACATAAAATATGTACATAAGTTATAGAAAACCCAACAGGTATACATGGATCAATCTAAAAGTATCAAGCTCAGAGGGCCAAACAGCCATTGAAATAAGCTGTTTTAAAATCCCCTATCTAAAGTTAGTACAACCTTATTCCCCCCCAAAAAAAATAGTTCCATCTCCCAGTACCAGGTCCTTCACTCTTGCTACATCACCTTTATGCTCCAATCCAAATACATTACCCTCTCAAGAACTAGACTTCTGATCTTGGATGTAAAAGTTGGAACATTTTTGTCCCATCATAAATTGTTTTTAATGGTATAATTACAAGCGAATTCATTCATTGTATTTCCAGTTTTGGATTTATGAATACTAGGCTGTCATTCCCCCCTCCCCTGTGCCAAATTTTCCATTCTAACTTCCTGTGTTCTTAGCACACTGAATGCTGAAAAGGTGGCCTTTTAATCTAACTTGGATGGTAGACTGACGCAATCTTCAGTTGATTTGGCATTGAATTGGTGCTTCCTGCTTTTGCTAGAAGCTTTCCTAGCCTCGTCCTTGCCATCCTTTTTGAGCTATGGGCTGTTTCTGGAGGGACCTACCTCAATATTGCATGTCTGTCCCTTTCTCATTTCAACTGATTGTCATCTCCCTCTTCTTCAACTGCATTCATTAATAGACTACATTTTTCCCCTGAGCTCTCAAAGCTGCTTAACTGTGACTAAACCCATACATTGTATTCTATTTTCCCTCTAACTGAAAACTGAGGAATGTTTATCTTTCTCAGAATAGTAAAAAAAACTGAATCAGCTCTTCTGGAATTGGACCTATTAACCCATAGGGTTAGGGATGTGGACCTATTAACCCATAGGGTTAGGGATGACTAATTCCACTGCGGACGTGCCTTGCTGGTTCAAGCAATAGAATATCATTGTAACTTTATTTTTTAATTTGTCAATTTTTTTCCTAGTATCAAATAGGGTAACTTTCAAAGTTAAAATGTAAAGGTAACACCCTTGTAGCAATTTTCAAAAGCCACTAGATACAATATATGCTGTTGAATTGTCCATAAGATATTCATATATAGGTTCACTTAAGGTGGGTAAGTGGACACTTTCCAAATATGACTATGTCAATCGAACTGTTTATGTAGTTTGGAAAGTGATTTTTCTCAAACTTTGGTGATCCATTCTCAGAATTAGATAGCAGAACTGGAGAGAGTCCAATTTTCATGTAACAATCCTTTTGCTGTGAGCTATTCCCCCTGATGAAAACTTCTGTCGAATGTTTTAAGGATTAATAGCTGAGAACACTTGCTATAATATGCTGAGATAATGACAAGTAGGAAGCATTTGAAGTGGCAGGCTTTTCAACATTTATTGCAACAATTTGAAGATTTGAGTATACTATATTTTAATGTTTCAATTTTTTGTAAATTACATGCACATTTGTTTGGTATGAGTTATGAGTAACAATTTTAGAAATGTGTTTTTTATAAATTATGGAAAATTACACATGCTATTCATTTCATGATATTTAAGTATATACAGTGATGTACATTTGTGTATATCACCTGTGAGGCAATTGGTTAATCCTAAGTTAAAATACATTTAAAACATTTACAATTGTTTTCTCCATTTTGATTTTATTTAAATGGACTCAAACTATGTAAAATCTTACATTTTTGTCAATTCTTTCCCTGCTTCCTGTTTTATTTTTAGCTACGTACTTTAGGGCAAAACAATGCTTCAGATTTTGTGGGAATATGAAGGAGATTAATGCTTTCAGTAAATCCTGATCAAAAACTGATTTTCTTGTTCCCTGTCTTCTGGCATTCCTAAAACAAATTAGGGAGAAACATACATGGCACATGGGTTGGCATTTGAAAAGGCACACTAAATCCTATATTAATCAATTCTATTTACTTGAAAGAGCCTGAGAAACAGGGCTAGGTCTGCCAAAATGCCTTAAGCTGGAACTGAAAGGAGGTTCTGCTAGTGTGAATGATGGATTCATGAGATTCTTGCTGGTTTCAGAGATGTGCTTGTGAAAAAGGATTCCAGCTGAGCAGTGATAAGAACTTGTGCATGGACATTAATGAGTGCAAAGAGCTTGACAACTTGCCGTGCAGCCAGAGCTGTATCAACAAAAATGGCACCTACAGCTGTACCTGCCACCCAGGCTTCCTACTGGAGCCCGATGGACACACATGCAAAGTGACAGGTAAAAGCTGTGGCTTTCAACTGATTGTATTTCAGCTGAATGTTTAGTTTGCTTGCAGAAGACACTGATTTCAGTTTTAACATTAGTGCAGTGAGTGCAGATTCCATGACTGGGAGAAAATGTGGATGTAACTTTCCTCCAAAACTAGTCTAAGTTTTGTGTGTATAATCTAAACTTTAAACTTTTTATTACAATCTTGTAATTGGCCAACTTAAAGATAAGGGTTTAGTGTTGACTTTTTCATATTACGGGTATTAGCTTCATCATAAGATGGTAAACTTATCTATTTGGATCAATGGCTGCTATAACATTTGGAAGTTTTGTATTTTGATTGTAACATGCTTTAAGTGGTTTTTATGGTTGGTTGTTCAGCTTCCATTTTTTTCAGAAGTAAAACTCCAGCAGTTCATTTTATAATACCAGAGTTATCTGCAGACTTATTCATAACTTTTGCCAAAATGCAGTATAAAACTTAGAGTTGGTGTTCCATTTCAAGATATTGTGCTTTAGTTTTTTCTTCAGAACAATACAGCTGCTAGACTGGCCTACAATAGCTGAAGTCTTTGGTTTCTTACCAGCATTGTAACCCATTAAGTGTTGTAGTCAGAATTCACTGGACAACAGTACCCTGTAGGGGTTCTCAGATTAATGCAGAGGGCCACTGCTTACAGCAATTGCATGGGCTAGGAACATACATAGTTCTACTTCTGGAGTACCAGCAGCATGGTCTCCCATGTGGGTGCTTCTCTTGTACACCCCCTTACTGTGGTCCTAGTGGTAGAACATTGAACTATCAAGATGCATAGATCCCATTTTCAAATGTTTTTTAGGACTGCAAGAAGAAACTAGCTAACTACTTCTAACTTAAAAAAAAACAGTCTGTAAACTGGTCAGTTTGGTATATAAACTATTTCCTATCTACTAATGGGGTGGAGGCTTAAATACAACTGAACAACTTGGTATCCCAATTGACAAGACCCTGTTTGAAACCTGCTCCTACGACACAAATCTGAAAAATCAGCATGCTTCAATGCAGTCTCTGTTTTATCTTAACTTTCTCACATTAATTTTTATGGACATATTAAAGAACATAAACTGTAACAATGATACAAAAAACACCAGTAGTAAGTAGAAAATCCTCTATGTATAATTAATACTGCTTAATGACCATAATAGTCACTACCAGCCAGCAACAGCCTTCTTTGCCTTCCGTAATCAGTCAAACATTGACTCAGTTCTGTGCTCAATTTATGAAATACGAAATCTTGTAACTTTGTAACTTTTATGCATATAAAATAAACTTCAGTGTTCAAATCAATCATCCACCAATAGCCCTGCCACTGTCCATGTTTTGTAACACTGCATCAGGGGAAAACAGATATCTTTAAATCTTCAATGTGGTGAGTATTGCACAATAGTTAATATTCATGATGGCTTCATGAATCCTTTTGGCAAAGAAGGCTGTTGCTAGCCAGTACTGCCTATTATGAATGGGCATTAAGTAGTACTAAAATATAGACATGGGATTTTCTACATACTAAAAATGAAATCTTTTTGGGGCATGAAAATGTAAAGATACCAATATTTTCCTGTAACTCGAATTCAGAAACTCCAAAATATTTGACAAAGCATTTATTGCTTATAAACTAGGTGATGTACAAAAGGAACCACAAGGAAACATACATAAAATCATGTACAAATACCGAACATAGACATCATAAATTAAGACAGTCCAAATATCTTATGGGCTTTAATGCCAGTCTGCAAAGCCATGTTTTTAAGGAAATCTTGAAATGAACACTTAGAAAACCAAATCATGAACTGTATAGACTTTAGGGGTCCTGCCTGCAATTAAAAAAAAAATTATATATATGATATAGAGAGGGATAGGAGGGGGGGATAGGGGATATGATGGGGGGGGGGATCAGTAGACAAACGTAAGAATGCTACAGCACCAGCTAAATCTTCATGCAGTGTCTTAACTTATAACATACTTGTAATTAGGGTGTATTTGAAAATATCAGTTAACTTGACTTGGTCCAGCCATAATTGGCCATCTGCTCACTCAGTACATGTATCTGTTTGTAGGCTCAGAGCCATTGTTGCTGGCAGCTATTCAATACAACCTCATCACTTATGGCTTACGAAGCATGAAGGAAGAGATACTGACTTCTGACAAGAACCTGATCATTTCTGTTGACTATGACTTGGTTGAGCAGAAAGTCTTCTGGATGGATCTAGATGCTGAAAGCATTAAGTGGATAACTACCACCACAAAGAAGAAAGGAACTTTAGTGAAAGGTTTGTCTTCTCTTTATAAATAGAACTATATAATTTGATTTCTAGCCCTCAAACTCAAGAGGCTCCTATGAGTTACCAGTCTGCTCAGAGCCCCAGTCAAGCCTGTCTTCCTCTCATCACCTGTCTCAGCCTCCGGAGCAGCAGTCTACCCTCCCCTCTACCCCCAGCCTTAGAAGTAGCACAGCCATCCATGGAAATTCCCTGGAGGCTCTTATTGCCGTTCAGCCCCAGCAACCTGGCTTCTCCCCAGCACAGCCTGCCCCAGTCACTTACCTTCAGAGATCACATTCTGAGGGTTAGGAGTTCTTTGCCCAGAGTGCATACATACCTCTAACTGGAAGATAATCATACATGCAGCACTCGGTGCACGAGACTGGATATTCCCCCCCGGCTGCTGGACTACTGTCTGCATTTGAATTTTGTTCAGTTAGATGAAAAGTACTTTGAAATTAGTTTGAATATCTTTTAGAAATTTTAAATTGCTATTGATTTTTATATTTATCAATGATCCTCCAGAGTACACGTAATCTACCTTTAACCAGCCAGTTATTGATCCTTGTCTTGAATTAATTCCCTGTTGTATCAAATTTGTTTGGAAGTAGTGTGCTTTCACACATGCTTTCTGATTCCCTGCTGCCAGAAAGATAAGGGGATGTGGAAACGTAGACAGCTCATGGGGACCGATGCCTGCTTTTAGCGGGATTTTTTTTTCACTGTTCTGCACATGCTTTCCAAATGCGCCCCAGACACCTCTCCTGGGGGTGCCAGGCAATGCTTAAATTAGGGGTTGTGTTGTCAAGGAGGCGTTGGGGTTGCTTGTGTGCCCCTAGCACCTCCTTACCAGTAGGAGCCTGGGAGTGCTCTGCTGAGCGCTGGTTCAGAAAATGGATGCTGAATTTATTGGCATCTGTTTTTCCTGATCGGCGCACAGCCACAGGTTTGGGGAAACAGGTGCTTGCTAACTGAGTATCCGTTTCCCACCCCTGATGGCTGGTCCTCTTAAAAAAAAAAAAAAAACTTTTTAAAATCTTTCCTTCCTCAGACTTAATATCACCACAATATTAAGTCAGAGGATGTACAGAAAAGTACTTTCTGCTTTTCTGTACAACCTTTGGGGTGCTCAGAAATTAATGCCTGCTCCGGGTACTAGATGCACATTTTTTGCATTGGGAGTGAATAACTAATAGCCTTATTCACATGTGTTTGTATGTGAGTGCTATTAGTTTCCCCAGCACGTTGAATGTGCATTGTAGATAAGGGGCTGTGCATGTGTCTACACAACCCGCATCCAACTGCTGGTTAAACAGTGTGCACAGCTGAGGGCACCGTATTGCATCAGCACCATGGTGTCCTCTGCTGAAGAAATATGCAGACGAGCCGTCCTCTACTACTGGAAAGCGTGCAGGAGCTGTGAAACTGAAACCTAAATGGTTTGTGGTGTTCTCTGGAGACCTCTGCTGGGGCTCCTGAGAGAAACATGTAAAGTCTTTTAGTTCCCTACTACAGAAACACCATTTCCAAGTGCATTATGTATAGATAATGATGCTCTGAAGTGAGGTAGGTTTGCCCCGTACATGTACTAAATTTGAGCCTTGCCAGATTACATTGTAGCTGGTTTAATAGGTGGATATTTTGTTTGTATTGGTATAGTAGCCTCGGTGAGCCACTGAATATATTTCACAATTAAGATGTTTGGAGATGTGGGTCTTTAATATGCCCCAAAGTAATATGGCATGTTTAAGCAAAAAAAAAATTGTCTATTTACTGCAATCCACATCCCCCAATGCCTTTAAATTGTGTTCCTTGGACTCTCTTGATAGAAGGGGTTCTGCATGCTACATGTAAGCAATGTGCCAGGGAAAATACCCTGGAAAATTCTGGTGTTAAATTGCATGGTCTGGCAGATGTGTACAATGGATGAAGTTTAAATTGCTTAGAAGGTAAAGAAAGCAGGTGCAGAAAACTCAATTGTGGTTCCAAAACTTCATGCCAATAGACTTAATACTCTGAGGGAAGAGCAACAAACATGAAACATTATGGTATTGCACTAACAAATCTATTGAAATGCTTTAGATGTTTTGAAAATTACTTGATTCATGTACTATTCCAGGTACAGGCAACTTCCTGGTTTATGCATGGAGAATCTGATTTTCAAAGGAATGCAGACACTTAGGGAATGCATTCTCTTTAGAGTGTTTTGAGAGCACTTTCTGGGAACAAAAGATCTTTTGGAAACTATGCCAAGCTAGAGATCATAGGCCAAAAAAATTAAACTTCTGAAATAGAAATATAGAAAACTTACTCTTGAAGAATACGTGTACCACACTCTTCCCTATTTTACAGGGTTTAGGTCTCTTCCCCCCTCCCTGCTGCTACCACTTCCACCACCTCTTAAGTGTTTGCTTTTTTGTGTTAAAATATCACAGAATGACTCTAACTTTTAAAGCTCACCTTGAAACTGATGTACAGTACAAGTGCACTAGTCAGTGTAAGCTTAACATAGAAACAAATGACGGAAGAAAAGAACTAATGGTCCATCCAAACTTCCCATGGTAGTATCTGCTGTGCCATGCAGGTTACCTCCATGCATCAGTCTGTTTTGCTTGACATGCTTTGCTTATGAACTTGACCATAGAAGCAGTCCTGTGACTTTTTTTTCTTAATGTCTATGCATTAGTACCTGACCCCAGACTGTGTTTAAAACAGTCATGGCTTATGTTGGTTGTCCCTGAATCCAAACATCCTTTCAGCCCCTACCCCCTCCTTTGAAGCAGAGAGCAATATCAGTTGCATCAAAAGCATCAAGGCTTATTAGTTAAGAGCAGTAATCCCATGCACTGCTGCACTCTGGTTATCTCCATGCTTAGTTCTACAGACCATAAGTCAGGGCCCTGAAAGGTTGCTATCTAAATCGAATTCCCCTGCCATTAAAGCAGAGACCAATGTTGGCATTGCATCAAAAGTATCCAGAATTATTTGGTTAAGGGTTGTAACTGCTGCAACTGCAAGTTACCCCCCATGCATGCTTTCGTCATTTCCTTTAGGTCTTGGCCATAGAAGCAATCTTGTGCTTTTTCCCATATTTTTTATTTAGCTTTTTTTCTATACCGAAATGTTTTCACATCTGTTTACAAAGAACAGATTAACAAAGGAAAAGGAAGTACATTGAACCAGTAGAGCTTAATAAAAGCAGGTAGAAATAGGATAGGCAACATTATAATGATTCAACATGGGAGGATTATTTAGTCGCAGGAGTAGTGGGGGGGAGCAGGGGAGAGATGAGAAGTTGGAATTATGTGAAAGCCTGCTTGAAAAACCAGGATTTTAGTTTTTTTTTCTGTAGGCAGTGCTCTTGGTGTAGGTCAGGGGGCATAGAGTTCCAGATGGTGCACGTTCTTTTATGGCGTTGAGATGAGAGGGTGAGTGAAGGGATCCTTTGTAGGTGGATCTGGTGGGTCTCTTGGGGGTGTGAAACTGTAAGAAGTCCTGGAGCCAGTGTATGTCCTGATTATGGAGGGTTTTGTGAATGATTGAGGGTTTTGTAGTAGGGATGTGAATCGTGTCCTCGATCGTCTTAACGATCGATTTCGGCTGGGAGGGGGAGGGAATCGTATTGTTGCCGTTTGGGGGGGTAAAATATCGTGAAAAATCGTGAAAAATCTAAAAATCGCAAAACCGGCACATTAAAACCCCCTAAAACCCACCCCCGACCCTTTAAATTAAATCCCCCACCCTCCCGAACCCCCCCCAAATGACTTAAATAACCTGCGGGTCCAGCGGCGGTCCGGAACGGCAGCGGTCCGGAACGGGCTCCTGCTCCTCAATCTTGTTGTCTTCAGCCGGCGCCATTTTCCAAAATGGCGGCGGCCATAGACGAACACGATTGGACGGCAGGAGGTCCTTCCGGACCCCCGCTGGACTTTTGGCAAGTCTCGTGGGGGTCAAGAGGCCCCCCACAAGCTGGCCAAAAGTTCCTGGAGGTCCAGCGGGGGTCAGGGAGCGATTTCCCGCCGCGAATCGTTTTCGTACGGAAAATGGCGCCGGCAGGAGATCGACTGCAGGAGGTCGTTCAGCGAGGGTTCCGGCGCCTCGCTGAACAACCTCCTGCAGTCGTACGGAAAATGGCGCCGGCCATACGCGTATGGCCGGCGCCATTTTCCGTACGAAAACGATTCGCGGCGGGAAATCGCTCCCTGACCCCCGCTGGACCTCCAGGAACTTTTGGCCAGCTTGTGGGGGGCCTCCTGACCCCCACGAGACTTGCCAAAAGTCCAGCGGGGGTCCGGAAGGACCTCCTGCCGTCCAATCGTGTTCGTCTATGGCCGCCGCCATTTTTCGCCGCCATTTTGGAAAATGGCGCCGGCTGAAGACAACAAGATTGAGGAGCAGGAGCCCGTTCCGGACCGCTGCCGTTCCGGACCGCCGCTGGACCCGCAGGTTATTTAACTCATTTGGGGGGGGGGGTTCGGGAGGGTGGGGGATTTAATTTAAAGGGTCGGGGGTGGGTTTTAGGGGGTTTTAGTGTGCCGGCTCACGATTCTAATGATTTATAACGATAAATCGTTAGAATCTCTATTGTATTGTGTTCCATAACGGTTTAAGACGATATTAAAATTATCGGACGATAATTTTAATCGTCCTAAAACGATTCACATCCCTATTTTGTAGAGGATTCTGAAGGAGATGGGGAGCCAATGGAGGTCTCGGAGGATAGGAGTAATGTGATCTCTTGCAAGTGTTAGTAAGGATTCTAGCTGCAGAGTTTTGGAGCATTTGGAGTGGTTTAGAAGCCTTGGGGAGGCCTAAAAGAAGGGCATTGCATTAATCAAGTTTGGTGAAAATTGTGGCTTGTAAGACTGTGTGGAAATCATTGGAGTGTAGTAGAGGCCTTAGTTTTTTGAGTGTATAGTTTGAAGTAACACATGATTGAGCTGATGAATTTAAGGTTTAGGTGATTGTCTATGGTGACTCCTAGGTCCATGTACATGTTGCGATATGTGGCTGCTGCGGTGGGGGGAGGGTTTACGTTGGAGATGGTCATAGTGTTAGGGTGAGATTAGTTCAGTCTTGGCTGTGTTGAGTGTGAGGTTAAGGTTAGAAAGAAGGATGTTGATAGAGCATTTTCCCAGGTTTTGAGGGCGTTGGGTAGTGAGTCTGTGTTGGGGATGAGTATTTGGACATTGTGTGCATAAATGAAGTGGGTGAGGTGAGGATCAGAGAGGAGTTGGCAGAAGGGGAGAAGGTAGATGTTAGTGTGGAGGAAAGCAATGAGCCTTGGGGAACACCTGACTAGATTGGCTTTGGATTCTCTACCAATTTTGACTTTATAGTTTCTGTTGCCAAGGTAGGATTCAAACCAGCTAAGGGGGGGGGGGGGGGGGGGTACCAGTGATGCCAATTTCTGTGAGACTGTTTAGAAGGATGTTGTGGTGGTTGGTGTCAAATGCAGAGGAAATGTCCAGTAGGGTGAGGATGCAAGTGTCTAAACCTTTTAGGTGGGTATCTGTGAGGGATATTGGGGTTTCTGTGCTGTGGAATTTGCAGAAGCCGAATTGTGATGGGGAAAGTATGTCATGTTTTTCTAGATAGTCAGTTGGAGGTTTACTACTTCAAGAATGTTTGCAAGGAAGGGAAGGTTGGAGAGGTCAGCTGAGTCTAGGTTGGGCTTCTTTAGGATGGGTTTGACTGGCTTTTTTTAGGGGGGCTGGAACTTTTCCAAGGGAGAGGGAGCAAGTATAGAAAAGCAAATAAATAAAATATTGGCTAGGGGTTGTGCTATTGTGTTGGGGATGGACAGTAGCAATTTAGTAGGGATTGTCAGATGGGTGTAGGGTGGAATTCATTTTCTTTAATAGTGATTCTATCTCGGAGGAGGTGGTTTCGAAAGTGTTCAAGGCAGCGTGTGGGATTTTGATGTCTGGATCAGTATCCCAAATCATGGAAGTTGGAACCCTCAGTTGTCTAATGCAACATTGCTTTCTGCTGAGACATTTATTTATTTATTTATTTTTAGTTTTATATACCAATCTTCTTGCATTAGATACAAATCAAACTGGTTTACAAAGAACAATGAACTTGCCTGTAGGCGATACATGGAACTGTGAACATATTAAGAAACAAACTCTAGGTAACATAGTCAAAAATAAACTGACTAGGAATACAATTAGCATTACATAGTAATAAAGATCACAAACGGTCGATCCATTGATAGTGCATGGATCATCAGGCAGGAAAAGACTAAAGGGTATCTGAGGGTCTCTTCAAGGTAACATGAGTTAAAGAAAAAGTAAAAAATGAAAACTTATAACAAACAATATCAAAAATTGTGAAGAGAAATGGAGAGCATGTGACATCAGAGACATCAGGGTAGATTCAAAGTATATTGGTTAAGGGTAGTAATTGCCATGCCTTCTGCTAAAGATAGTAACCTCCATACCAGCAAGTTACCCCCCCCCCCCCCCCCCCCCGCATGCTATCCATTTGTCTTCTGGCCTTTAGAGATTCATAGTGTTTATCCCATGCCCCTTTGACTGTCTTAACAACCTCCTCTGGAAGGCTATTCAGGCCTCTACCACCCTCTCTGTAACAATTTCCTGACATTGGTTCTGAGTCTCCCCCTGGAGTGTTTGATCCCTAGTTCTATCTTCTTTCCAGCAGAAAAGGTTCAAACTCCATACATTATTGAAACCTGTTAGGTATCTGAAGGTCTGAATCATATGTCTCCTGCATATTCTCTACTCTAGGGCATGCATATTCAGATCCCTCTGCTTCTTCTCATTGGTCTTCTGATACAGACCCCACACTATATTTTCATTGCCCTTCCTTGGACGTCTCCATCCTGTCTCTATCCCTTTTGAGGGATGGGCTCCAGAACTTAACAGAATACTCCAGGTGAGGCCTCACCAAGGATCTGCTCCTCTTACTGGACATTTCTCTCCTCTCCCTATACAGCCCAGTATTCCCATGGCTTTAGCAATCACACATTTTATATTGCTTCACCATCTTCAGATCCTCAGACATCCCAAGATCCCTCTTGGTCTGTGCACATAAATCTTTCACCTCAATCACATACAGGTCTTTTGGATTATCACATCCCAGATACATGACTGCATTTCTTGGCACTGAATCCCAGCTGCCAAATCTGCAACCAGTCTTTGGCTTTCTTAAATCTCTTAATTCTCTACTCTAGGCATGTCCGCTCTATTGCAGATTTTAGTATCATCCACAAATACATAATTTACTTTCTATTCCTTCCACAATGTTGCTCAGAAAGATATTGAACAAAACCGGTCCAAACACTGATTCCTGTGGCACTCTGATAGTCAGCATGTAATAGTAGAACGTGTTCTGAAGAGTTGTTAAGCAATCAACCAGTTCGTAATCCATGCCATCACCTTGGCACTCACTCCCAAGCTTACCTAGTGAGGTTTTATTTAGTAACACTAGAAACTAGAAAAGAGCAAATAAACAGCTATGTTGGCTCAAATATACCAGGATTTTTCAGATTCATGACAACTCAATAAAATTAAGTGGTAAAACTTTTTTTTTTTCCCAGGTCTATTTGCCATGAGACTTTTTTAAACTTAGCTGCTTTATGCAATGATGGGTATTTGCATTCCTTTTGTTGCACCTCATCCATCTAAATGTAGTAGATTTGCATACAGAGCCACTGGTTTCCCACAATGCCTGTAGACTTATTTATTCTCACAACAGTACAGTAAGTGGTCTAGAAAAGCCACGGATGTGAAAAAACAAAGACCGGAGCCTTGGGCTGGTTAGAAGCCATCAATAAATTTGCTTTCCAAGGCTCCCGTCTTGCTTTTGTTTTTTCACATCTGTGACTTATCGATTCTCTACAGAATTGCAGGAAACAGTAACCCTGGAATCACTGTTGCTGACATTTCCCTGCTGTTACTTCCCTTTTTCTCTTCCTAACTACATCCTACAGCTGGATTTTTACTCTTCTGCCTTCGGCCTCACACCTGTCCACAACTTTCCTTCCTCAATTGTACCCTGCTTGGTACTGTTTTTCTCAACAGCTCACTACCAGATAGCCACACATCTAGGCTGCCTGGCCTGCCACATCTTCACCCCTCTCATGGGCTTTCATGTTTGTGCTACAACTGGCAGCCCATCCTATAGCTGAGCAGTGCTGACAAAACTATTCCTGTTTAAACTGAAGTTGAAGAAAAAACTGCAGCACCTGTAGCAATAAAGGGGTGGGGGAATGATGTAGGATATGTTAGGGGGAGGGAATTGAAAATGCACAGGAAAGACTGTGCTGTAAAGGAGGGTGCTGATACACAGGAGGCAATGCTATAAGAAGGAAATGGTACAGGATGCAGTAGAAATGTAGGGTAATGCAATGTGCAATACGTCAGGAGTATGGCAAAGGAAGGAAGCTTTAAGTGAATTTGAAAAATCAAATTCAGCTGCATATGTGAACAATTGTACAGCAATTCTTAAATACTTCCAATAATGCTGACTTTTGTGTTCATTTCTAGGCAGACTTATTCATGTAGCATCTGGCGGGGTTTTTTTTTTAAAGCATTTTAACCCCTAAACTGTGGCAGATTGCAGTTGTAACTGGTCTGTAACATAGTTGAAGGCTTTGATATCCAGTGTTGTGCCTTCTATCGCAAATTAGAAAGCATGTACATGGTATATTAAAATGTTACTTTATTGTTTAATTGTACTTTAGGAATAAAATCTGACTGTATAGCAGTAGATTGGATAGGGAGAAACCTTTATTGGACAGATGGGATGGCAGGAAAGATCCTAGCTACTTGGCTAAACTCTACCTGGAAAGGCATTCCTGAATACACTGTTATGCTCGATGCTGAGCTGGATCAACCTCATTCCCTAGTGCTGCAGCCTCTGAGTGGGTAAGCTGGGTTTTTTTTTTTTAATATAGCTATAGTCTCATGAAACTGAATTTGGTGTCCCAGAACACTCGCAGAAATCCCTTGACCGTCTTTTGCAAACTGTTTATGTATAGCGATGTTAAATATCTTGAGTCTGACACTCCAGAATATGGAAAGGTAACAAAATACATTCATAAACTGACTGCAGTCCATCAAATTTATTACTGCAATTGCTGTGGGGCTTTGTTCCTTGTAAGAGCCTGTTAGTCTGTTTGCAATATGCATATTTTAAAGTGATACCTAGCAGAAATCTTTAGCTCTACAACACTTTTTGATCTATATTTGAAAACATTTAGTGAATTTTGAAGTCCAGCTTTCTTAAAGGAGTGCTTTATAGTGCATTACAGCAAGACAGAGGTCACTTGGAACATGGGGTAATGAAAAGGCTGCCTGAATTCCTCTGGTCTTAAGTTTCTTCTGCATTGAAGGTCTTGCTCTTAAATTCATTTAATCTAATGGTTGTAGGATGAAGGGTACTAGCTTTAAGCAGTGGAGATTGTTTTTGTAATGTATACATCTACCTTTTGAAAACGTTCTGTGGGTGGTTGTATATAATAGCTTAATAAACAATATAAGTGTTTAACCTAAATCAGAATATTTACTCACAATAACACAGGCTAGCATGCTTCATTCTGTATGCAAAAAAAAAAGCAAGGATCTATGGTCAACTAGCACTTTGGGAATAAAAGCAATTGCTCAAAAGTAACTTTTTTCTATGCATGTCTCTTCAAAAATCTTGTAAACTACATAAAATTGAAGATAAGTGGGCATTTTTGTTTCTCCTGATGGGTGAAATCTGTCATCTGCAAACACAAAAGAGCAAGTTTTTCTTTATTGTCCTCATTTTACACCAACGAAGTACTATGACACATGTAAAAGTCAAAGTCACTTAGTACTTTTGTAATAGTCTCCCTTACTGCTTTAAAACTCTTTGGGGCAGAATGACAGTAATTGGCACCATGCTTTTTCTAGAACCAGAAACCACTGGTCAACCCACTTAGTAGGTTCAGAGCCTTCAAAAGCTGAATTTCTTCCTGGATCAAATCTTTACTGAATAGAATTTAAGTACTAGGGAAAATGGTATCTGAGATTGGGCTTTTTCTATGAGGGCAATGCTAATGTAATGTGACTTGCTATCACTGCCTCTTGAACTACAAAGCCTATGTAGATAACTTTTTTTAATGGCTCATTTATGTCCCTCTTTCCCTATTTGTTTTAATATGCTTCCATTCTGCTCACTTGCTGCTAATGAGGAGACCATGTGGTATACAGTTAGAACTTGGACAGGGAGGGATACTTGCATGCCTAAGCTGAGTTACTATGTTTTAATTGTGATACAATTGTGCTCGATGTGTAAGTTACAAGCATATACATAATGAAATCCTGTCTTATTATCTTAGGAGCATACCAGAACAGTTTAAAAACAAAACTAAAATCACTGATCCAATTCCTATATGAAATGGAAATCCTACAGAAACAATTACAATTCTTTCATCCTAATTTGCATTAAACAGGTTAATGTACTGGTCTGAAATTGGAGCACAACCTCAGATAGAAAGAGCTGGAATGGATGGCACTAGTAGAGAAGTGCTCATCAAGGAAAAACTGGGCTGGCCAACAGGACTAGCACTTGATCTTCTCAGCTGGAAAATCTACTGGTCTGATGACAAACTAAAATGCATTGGTTATGCCAACCTGGATGGCAGTCAAATAAAGGTACATGACTATCTCTTAATACTTGGGTTGGGTTTGGTGGTGGTACTTGGATTCTCACAAACTGATGATCTTCCCCAGGTGATACAACTGAGAAAAATTCAAAGACCTTTCTCGCTGGCTGTATTTGAAGATGACGTTTACTGGTCTGAAATGAGAGCAAGGACTGTGCAGAAGGTGAACAAAAGGACTGGTAAAAACTGGACTGTACTCCTCAAGCGACATGGCCAGCCCTACAAACTAAAGGTGTGCGGGGGGGGGGGGGGGGGGTGAGGGTTAAATAGCATTTTTTTGGCGTTACATTTAAATATCTAGGATGTAGGGCTCTATAGCTATAGAAAGCGGAGGTTATATGTCTCTTGTTGGGATCAGGATTTCTTTGTGGCAGTGTTCCTCAGCTGTGAAAGCATAAATACACCCCCTTTCAAAGTTCCTTCCAATATCTAGATTCCATATGGGGTGATGGGGAAAGGTGTAATAAGAGTTGGGTATTAGAGAAGGGTCTTTCTGGGCAAGAGGATACTGGAGTGTAATAGAATCCATTTTTTCCCTACATTTCTCTTATACTTCTGGTATTAAGTTGCATTTCAACAGGAATGAAACATCTGGATTAAGGCAAGGTATAAATGAAATATAACAATCTAACATAATATAAGTCGGGCGTTTGTCCAAATTGTTTGACAAATAAGACCCAAAACATCAAAATGGTTTCATCCTCCCTTAGAACCAAATGCCTAATGTACATGCAAGGTACCAATTTCATTACTAGAGTAGAATAGAATAGGCTTTGTTATACACAACTAGGAATATTCCAGCAGTGGAGCATTCATAGGGTATTTAGGGGGAGTTGTAACAATATTCCTCCCTCCCTGCCTCTCTCACAAGGCAGTGGGAGAGGATTTTGCAGGAGTTTACAGGTGTTCAGAAGACAGTGATGGGGCAGAAAGTTGCTGTGGCCTTTCCTGCATTTCCACAGTTGAGTTCTTCCTCTTCCATGAACCTTCAATAAGGGGGCAGGGCACTTGGGTGTTTCTAATCTCTAGGACAGGGATTCTAAAACCTGTCCTGGGGATCCTATAGCCAGTTGATTTTCAGGATATCCACAATGAATATGCATGAGAAATTTTATATTATCTCCAGGATATGCAAGTTTCTCATGCATATTTATTGAGGATATCCTGAAAACCGGACTGGCTGCAGGGTCCCCAGAAACTACAAGGATTGTCAACCCTGGGGGGGGGGGGGGGGATGGCTTTTGTGGAGGAAGTGTGAGGTCCAGTGACATGAATTTTCTGATGACCATATATCCCTAAGTGCTTAAGCCTATTACTTCTGTATAATTTGCTTGAGTACACTAAAGATTCTGCTGAGTCTTGGTTATGTAGAATTGATCAGTGGTGCTCAAGCCAGTTTTCAAATATCCCTCATACATGAGATTTGCATGCACTTCCTTCAATCTGGGGAGAACAGAGCCTTTTACTTGTGCACAGAGGAAAAGACAGACCTCTACTTAGGTCTCCTTTTTTCTGGAAGCGCTTTTTTCACAGATTCTCTTCCTTCTTTCTCCCATTATTCCATTTAACTCAGATTTATCAGAGTCCTTTTAACTCCTGATTTATTTTTCCAGCTCCTCCCATTGAAGGTGGTCAGAACTTAATTCCAAAGCAATCAGAACTTAGGAAGAGAAAAATCTGGGACTAAAACCTCTGGAATTAAAGGTGCCCACCAGGTGCTGCCTAAGGAGTTCTTTCCCCTTATGTAAAACTTCTTATAGCAGCAACAAAGTTTACTCTTGGTTCTTTGTATCCTTTTAGTTTCCTTCCCTTAAATGAACTTCTCCACTCTTCTGTTTCTTTCAAAATAAGATGCCACTCCCAGTGATTTGGTTACTGAGTCCTGGTTACCAAGGGCCATCAGCCCCAGTGGAACAAAATCTTTGAACCCAAAAAGGGAAGAAAAAATCAAGCAGGAAGTGTGGAACAAAACTTCCTTTCCTCCAAATAATGACCTGATACAGAGGAAGTATATTTTGAAGCAACTCTGACTCCCTCCTCTGAAGGAGAGAGCATGCTTACAAGTCTTCCTTACCCCAATCCAGCCTTGAATATAGGGATGCCCCAATCCACTGTAACAAGCAGGACCAGCTCTCTCAGAATTCTCAAAATTGGATTGAGTCCAAAGCAAGCTTAGACAGAATAGACAAGTCAACAGTTGGTGCCTCCTAAATGAGAAAACTTCCCTCTTCCATAAATTACCAAAATATGTACGATAACCTAAGAAATTGCCATACTGGGTCAGTAGTGTGTGGGGTTTTTGGATACTTGCCAGGTACTTGTAGCCTGGATTGGCCACTGTTTTTAAAACAGGATGCTGGGCTTGATGGCAGTGGTGTAGCCAGAACTGATTTTATGGGTGGGCTGTAGGCATACAGGTCTGAGACCTACTAGTTTTATTGATAAATAATGCCATATACTGCACCCTAGAATGGCTTAAGTAATTTGCAACAGCCTTGTGTCATGTATGAAACTTTAAAATTTACTTCAATTATTTCAAGTATAGAAAATCAGATCCAATCATGTAATAAAACAAAAATTAATATATTCTTTCATGAGCAGTCTTTGCAGAAACCCAGAAATCTTCATAAATACAATAAAATGTAATTAATCATCAGAACAGGTGCAGCTCAGAGCTAGGGCAATTCACATTACAGCTAACATGAAGAAAAATTCAAATTCTGGTGTCATCTCAGCAAAAAATAACCATCCACTGCTATTTTGTGAAGTAACACAAACTCTTGCAAAGAAAGAGGCATCTAGAACCTTGCCATACAGTCACAGCACTGACTCTCAGGATTCAAGCAGCAACCTTATGAAAAAGCAGCAATGCAAATACTACACCAGGCCCTAGAACATTAATACATCACCTACGGGAATAACAGAACAAGCTGGACTACTACTACAGAGAAACTACATGCTGGAGGGGAGCAGAAGCTGTGCGCAGCACTTCTGCTCTCCTTCCCACCCCCCCCCCCCCCCCAAAACAGGAAGATTGGTTGGCCATATGGCTGCAGGACCGCTTCCCCATGTATGCCATGATGGCGTGTCAGGCCTGGGTTGTCCTCTTCGCTGTCGTGGGGATGGGATACTGCAACAGCCTTGCAGTTCCGGTGCCAATTGGGTGGGCAGCTGCCCACCTGTGGCTATGCCACTGCTTGATGGACTCTTGGTCTGACCCAGTATGGAAATTTGTTCTTAATTTCACAGTGCTTGCAATTTAACTACTCTGAATAATTTTGTATCTGCAAATTTGATTACCTCACCCATATTCCTTTCCATATTACTTATAAATATTTTTGAAAAGCACCAATCCAAGTACAGATCCCTGAGACACTCCACTTTTTTACCATTTTCCACTGAGAAAATTGACCATTTAATCCTACTGTCTCCTGTCTTTAACCAGTTTGTAATCCACAAAAGGACACTGCCTACTATCTCATGATCTTTTAGTTTTCTTAGCTTCTCATGAGGGACTTTTGTCAAACACCTTCTGAAAATCCAAATACACTACATCTACAGGTTCACCTTTATCCACATGTTTATTAACCCCCTTCAAACAAAAATGAAGCAAATTTGTAAGGCAAGACTTCCCTTGGGTAAATCCATGCTGACTGTTCCATTAAACTGTTTTTCTATATATTCTGATTTTGACCGTTACAATTGCTTCCATTATTTTTCTCAACACTGAAGTCAGGCTCATTGGTCTATAGTTTCCTGGATCGCCTCTGGAACCCTTTTTAAATATTGGTTACATTGGCCACCTTCCAGTCTTCAAGTACAATGGATGTTTTTTAATGATTAGGTACAAATTTTAACTAATAGATGTGAAACTTCATTTTGTAGTTCCTTCAGAACCCTGGGGTGCAAACAGTCCAGTCCAGGTGATTTGCTACTCTTCAGCTTGTTAATCTGGCCTCCATCTTCCAGGTTCAGTTCATCTGACTCATCACCCTTAAACCATCTCCAGACCCAGTATATCCCCCAACATCCTCAGGCAGAGCACCTGTTTGAACAAAATCCAGACTAAAATCCATGAAGATAGATGGTGCTTTGGGATAGCAGCTAAGTTGCACCATTTGCAGTTCCTACATGGGTGAGCAAAACCCAAACCTCTTACTAATTTCAACACAGAACCTCCCCAGTCAACTGGTATATACCTCTCAGTTAGGATATTTGCATATGGATCCTAAAATGTGACTGGAGGACCAAGGACCAGTTTGAATGGTATTGGAAGTGACCACAAAGTGCTAATAGAATAAGTAAATACTATATCATTGTACACCACTCTTACTGATTGGCAATGTGGCTTACGGATCTTTAACTATGGCAATGTTTCTCTAATGGAACTATTCTGAAATCATTCTGTTGGATAGCATGGGTGCCCACTGTCCTACAAAACAGTACAGGAATCACTTCTTATACTTTGTTAGTAGCATTAATTGCATAACTTTCCACCCTTTTAAAATTCTTTTCTCCCCCCACAAAATTAATGATCACTTTATTGGAAGGCAAATGGTATACTTGAGTCTAATCAATCATGTATTTCCCTACATTTCAGGAAGGTCTGTCTTCACTATCACCTTGTGAATCGAATGTGCTTATAACACCTCATGAACTGTATTGAGTGGAAAACCTTTTCCTGCTTAAATTGATGTAATAGCCTTGCTTGCTGCAAATACAAATTTTCCTGCAAAATGAGTGATAGATACTCTTTATTTCCTTAGGTTATGCATGAAGTGCTGCAACCTAAAGCATCTAATCCTTGTCCAAACCTTGGCTGCTCCCACTTGTGCCTGTTGGGGCCAGGACTGAAGGGAAGCTGTTGGTGCCCAATTGGACTCTTCCTTATGGAAGACAGAAGGAACTGCATCACTCTTAAGGATTCTGCTTTTATGTATTTGGTGTCCTCAACACTTATTACTCAGGTACTTCTACTTCATTACTCAACAGTAATCTAGAAAATAAGGCTTTGGCATAGGGTGGAGATCAAGGGTTCCTTGTGCATTTAGTTTCTTTAGCTGAAATAGTGCTCTTCTCCCCCCCAAGGAAAATATGGTATAATATCAGTTGGTCATGTGATCTCTTTTTGTCTGGAAGGCATGCTATAAAGTACTACAAACCAGTTGACCCAGTGCTAAAAGGCATTACATTCATTTTTTTCTGAAAATGGACAATTTTACATAATGGCTTTGCCTCAAAGTTGGGAGTTTAAAATACCCTTTCTTGATAGACATTGTATTGTGTTTCTTGATAAAGATTTATCATGCTGCTGACTGGCTGACAAGACCATATGAATGGAAGTAATGGCTTTATAATCACAGTAATGCTGCTTATTTACTCTTGTTTCAGAGTAAATGGGTTAATAGTAACTACTTTTGTGATTTTTGTTCGAAGTATTTTATATACATCGAACAAATTATAACTAGATCGATTTAAAATAGTGGATTGTGAGGAACTGCAAAAGGAGACTGGGTATCTAAATCTGTGCTTCTCAACTCAGTCCTTGGGGTGCACCTAATCATCAAACTTTCAGGATATCCACAATGAATATGCATAAGAGATTTCCATGCACTGATTCCATTTATGCAAATTTCTCATGCATATTCATTGTGGATATCCTGAAAACCTTGACTGGCTTGGTGGTTCCTGAAGACTGGGTTGAAAAGCTCTGATCTAAATGACAGATGCGAAGTAATGCATGTAGGGAAAAAATCCCAACCACAGATGTATGATGCTGGGTTCTGTAAGCCACAGGGACAGCAGTCTTTGGACAATATCTTGAAATAGAATGTTTAGAAATTATTTGGAAAGAAATAGAGAACACTGAGAAATACCTTTTTGTGTAGATTCACGGTGCGACATCTTGAATTGTGTGCAATTCTGGTTGCACCATCTCAAAATACATATAATAGAAAAGATACAGAGAAGGATGACGCATGAGAGCATGGAAAAGCTCAGAATAAACATATTAGGATGTTTTAACTTGGAGAAGATAATAGAGGGGATATGGGTAAGATGGAACAGGTACATTAGGGAATGGTTATTTACCCTTTCACACACTAGGAGTAGGATACTCCATGAAACCAGCAACTGGCATGTTACTGTTTTCAGCGGGAATTCGGAAAGCACCTTCAGACAGCTTTATGATCTAAAAGGCAAATTTATTTAATAGACAATACAGATAAGAGGAACAAGGAAAAGAGGAAGTCGTTGTTTCTCTGGAGACGCAGGTCTGTGTCAACTGGGCATTGGGCTTGCTTCTCAAAGTGCAGAGCCCTCGGGCTGGAGTTTTTAAACTTTTTGCATTGTCCAATAGAAATACATTGATACGCATCCTGGGTGTATTATCTTCTTTTAATATCCAATCATGAACGTTACTTTATTGTCCAATCAGGTATCGTCTCTGGGGTGTTGGCTTCTTCCGGTACTGAGCTTGCCAAAGCACATGGTTGCGAAATATGTTGCCAGCAAAGCCAGGAAATACACAGCTCAGGCTTAAGGCCTATATACATTACATTGTAGGAAATAGTGCATTTCACTGAATGCACAAGCAAGCTAAGGTATTTTTTGTCAGATGTAGTCAAGGGAATTAACATAATGAGGTTCAAAAGAGGGTTGTATGAGTTCTATTTGACTTTCTAAATATAGCCAGCTAACAAAGCAATACATTATGCCTGGGAGCAAAATAGGTAAACTATTTGGGAGTTGCTGGGTACTTGTGACCTGGACTAGTCACTGCTGAAGACAGGATGCTGGGCTCAATGGACCGTGGTCTGACCCAGCATGGAACTTATGTTGCATGTTCGTTCCTCTAAGTGGGTAAAGGCAGTAAGCTATACTGGAATGTGTTCAGATATTATGAGCAGAAACCTCTAACCCAGACTGTTTACAAGCTTTAATGTGCTACCTGTGTGCAGGGCTGGCGCAAGAGTATTTGGTGCCTTAAGTGAACCTCTGCATCCTCCCCAGAACAGTTATCCCTTCTTTGGCAGTATTAGAGCTGGCATAGCACACCTCAGGGTCTTATACTGTCAGGATTCAACCCACCCAAAAAAAAGTTGGCACTCTGGCAACAATCTAGTTTGCCTAATGGAAGTACCAGCCCTACCTGTGTAGAAGCCAAGGACAGACATAGGAATAGGCAACATAAGCATGTGCCAAATTTCTGAAGCATCCAAAAACTAGGACTCCCTCCTCTTTCCCCCCCCCCCCCCCCACACACACACACAGAGCTGCTCCCTTTCTTTGGGGTGAAAAACTCCGCCCCTGATGCTCTGTCAGAGCACCATAATAAATATGGCCCTGATTACAAAGGACTCTTGTTTATCATCTGGTATATAGGAAGTCACAGTACACTATAAATCTTACCTTGAGGTAATAGTATCTGGCAATGTGATAAGGCCAGTAGGGGTGTGCATTCGTTTGCAACGTATTGGCAATCCGCAACATATATGCCATATTAGTTGTATTCGTGGGGGTCATGAAACGTATGGCGAACCCCCACGAATACAACATATCACTAATGAATAACCCCCCCCAAGACTTGCCAAAAGTCCTTGGTGGTCCAGCGGGGGTCCTGGAGTGATCTGCACTTGGGCTACCGGTATTCAAAATGGCGCCAATAGCTTTTGCCCTTACTATGTTACAGGGGCTACCAGTTCCATTGGTCAGCCCCTGTCACATGGTAGGAGCACAAGATGGCACCAGCCGTCCATTGCTCCTACCATGTAACAGGGGCCGACCAATGGCACTGGTAGCCCCTGTGACATAGTAAGGGCAAAGGCTCTGTGCCATTTTGAATACCGGCAGCAGACAGCCCGAGTGCAGGAGATCGCTCCAGGACCCCCGCTGGACCACCAAGGACTTTTGGAAAGTCTGGGGGGGGGGGGGGGGTGGCTCAGGAGCATGGGGGGGTTGTAGTTAAATTTAAAGGGTTGGGATGGGGGGTTTTTTGGGAAATGAATACATATGTAACTAATGAACAGATTGGGGTCCCCCGAGAATGGATGAAGCTGATTTGGGTCTGGATGAATCCGTCCCTGCTGTACATCCCTAAAGGCCAGCCAGAAGAATGTTGGGCTGCATAGAGGAATAACCAGCAAGAAAAAGGTGGTGGTGATGCCCTTTTTATAGGTCCTTAGTGAGGCCTCCCCTGAAGTACTGTTCAGATCTGGAGCCCGCATCTCAGAGGATAGAGAAGGGCGATCAAAATGGTGTGGGATCTGTATTGGAAGACTTATGAGGAGAAGCTAAAGGATCTAAATGTATATTTATTTATTTAGGGATTTTTATATACCGCAGTACGTAAAAAGATACATCATCGCAGTTTACAATAAACAATAATTAGCAACAGGCTTTACAGATAACAGGAAGAATATAACAGATATTCTGGAAGAGAGGAGGTGCAGGGGAGATATGATTCAGACCTTCGGGTACCTGAAAGTTTTCAATGCATGAACTTTGAACCTTTTCCATCAAAGGAAACAGAACTAGGGTCATGAAATGAAACTCCAGAGGGTCCAACTCCGAGCCAAAAATCAGGAAACTTCTTCAGAGAGGGTGGTGGATGCTTGGAATGCACTTGGAGTTGGTGGTAAAAACAGTCAAGCTCAAAGGGGCATGGGATAAACACGGTGTATCCCTAAAGGCTAGAGGACAAATTAAGAGGATGCATGGGAGTAACCTGCACAGAACAGCAGTTACTACCCTAAATAGCCTTGATGCTTTTGATGCAACTGCAACATTGCTTCCTGTTTTGGGGGGGGAGGGTAATCTGATAGACAACCAACATATGGGCCTTGACATTTATGGTCTTGGGTACCAACACAAACATAAGGGGAAAAGCACAGGATGGCTTCTACAGCCAAGTTGCAAAGCAAAGAATATCCAGCAGGTTTGTCTGAATTATCAAAAAGGCTCCTCACTCAGTAAAAATGTTGCTAGCAGTTTGATAGTTGCTTGGTTTTGATTGCAAATATTAGTACCCTTATAAAGCTTGGGGGTAACTGCAGTTACCCAGTGTTTCTCAAGACTGGTATGCTGCATGGAGCAGCAGATATTACTATAAGCTTGCAGGGCATGCTGGATGGGCCATCTGGTCCTTTTCTGCTGTCATTACTGTTAGTATGCTTGGCCTTAAGATCTTGTGGGTTTCCCTAGACTGTTAATTTCCTCCTTTGAAGCATAGTGCAAAGAACAACCGCCAACTGCAGGTCAAACAGGCTTGGGATGCTGGCTTGCTTCAGAATATGTTTGGGGAAACATATCCAGTATCCTCAGCCACAATATCCTGCAGAGCCATTGGTTTTGTTCACTTTCTATGCCACCTACACAAAGCCCTAGGTGGCTTACTATAACATACATAATATGATCATACCTAAAATTTACAAAGATCAAACAAAACTAGAAAAACCTCTGATTATAAATACCTGCATTATTAAATAGAACAGTCATAGCCTCAGGCAAAAGTCAATCTAAACAAGGTTTAACAGGCTAGTAAATGTTTTTTTATAGATTGCCAATCTTATTTTTTTCCCCTCTGAGGCCAAAATTTCAGAACATCAATGCTGCCACCCAAAGCACACTTGCACACAAAGGTAAGTCTATTAGCACCTTATCTGAAAGACCCATTCAGCATGGGCAGCTTAATGCAATCTGCTGCCTGAGACGAGGGATGAGCTGACACACTCACTCCGCCCCACTCCTCCCTTCAGCTGCCGCCAGCCTGGCCTCTGGTGGCATTGGCGTTCCTCCTCCATGCTGCTGGCCTGGCCTCCAGTGGCAGTAGCCCGCGGCAACAACCCTCTGTTCTACCACCGGCCTGGGTTGGCAGCTGCAGCAGGGGCAGGGAGGGTGAGGCGGCTGCCACAGTAGTGTTCTGAGGGTAATTGTTTGCTGCCTGAAGTGGCTTTCTCACCCTGCCTCGTTACAGAACCACCACCCCTGCCATTCAGGGTATAGAGAACAAGCCCTGAAGTTAGAATTCTGTCTTGGCAGAGAAGATAGACAAATCACATCAGGGCTGGCTCTGGACAGCACATTTCCTGAGGCTCGCCGGGCACGGAGGTAAAGTTTTTTTTTGTGTTTTTTATTTAATCCTCATTTTACCTTTTTATTGGCTGCAAATTTAAACTGTTCACTGTTCTACTGTTAGCTCTGTCCTGAGACTGTCATGCTCCAGTATTTCTTCAGTAATTGGTCTGTGGGTTCACCTCTAGGGACTGTAGGCTCTGTGTCCCTAGAAATCACCAAGGGGGAGGGGGGACTTGCCCAGAGGTGAGCAGAACCTAGTTGGCAGGTGGGAAGCTGCCAGTGTAGAGGCATGTGCCCTGGGCAGGGCCCTTTGAGTGAGTGGGGGGAGGGGAAGCATAGAGGGATTAATGACAAGGAATGTTCAAATTTGAGTTTAAGCCACTGGTTAATTTGCCATGGTCAGTTCCCCTTCATTTTAAAGGGGAGGTGGGGTGGGGAACTTTTAGCTGTATTTCTGTGGATTAACAAGCCAGTCACACTGCTTTAGTGAAACATCATAGGCAGTTGGAGTTTAAGGACAGAATATTTAAGTTCATGGAAAAAGTTCTACCAATGTGCTGTATCCTTATTGCATACCTATAGCCTAAATACAAATGGCAATACTAACTTCTAAAGTGTCACTTTTAGTATAAAGTGCCTCTTGTAATGCTGATGTTGCCTTAAGGGACTGGCATCCTTGAAGGCTGCATGAAGATTTGCAGACTGAGCCGGAAAACTTAAGAGCTGTTGGGTAGGGCTATAACACACAGCCAGGACTTCCCTTCACCTCTGTTCTTTTACAATAGCTCTCCAGAATAAAGACAACACTCGGATGGAAATCAATAGGCTCCAGCTTTATTAAACAGCTAACCAGCCCAAACCTTTATAACAAACACTTATCTGCAGCCAGCCAGCAAGATAACCCACCCTTAGGCCAACCACTCTACTCTGTTAGGCATCAGCCAGCATGGAGCCAAGCCCAAAGCAACCATTCACCAGACAGGTATTGCCCCAGCCAGCAAACTGGCACAGGAAAAAGAACCTATCCTGCACCACCCCAAAGATGCTGAAGATTCCCGCAGCAGCATATATTAAAAAGCTTCTTGGATAGTAGTAGTAAGTAAATCCCTACTGACAAGACTGAGCCCCATCTGGCCAAAAAAGGCCAGCATGAACATCCCAGGACCACATGCTTAATGTGTACTCCTCCCATGACATGCAACCAGGATCAAATCTGTTGATTGGCTTTGGCTCTACAACACCCCCAAATGCGCTGCTCCATCGCCGCAGGCCTTGGAATAATGTCTGACCAACAGACCAAAGATTCTGGCATCCAAATCATCACATAGAGAGGTCATTCCTCACCATGCTAATAAATAGGCAACCAGACAATTTTCCCCAATCATTGCCCCCCCCCCCCCATGAACCACCACAACATTCAGATGGGACTTGCAACTCATCGAATGGCACACAAGCGGTAGCAGTTCAGTCTAACACATCCCCTGCCGTCCCAACCAGTAGATGATCACATCATGTGCTGCCAAGTCCAGATGAGGACCGTAAGGCTGCTGTCAAGCGTGCTTGTGTGCCCATACAACAAAGGAGTACCCAATGATCTACACCTGTTGACCATAGGGCCTGATATCGAAAGGAAAAAAGAAAACAGTACTGCTCACAAGCAAACCGATGTGATGTCCCCCTACTAATGTCGGTATATAAACATTTTCAAATAAACCCCCAGCCCCAGGTCTAATATGTCCAGAATGCATCAGACTTCCATCTCCCAATCCACTGAATCGCTTCCTTGTCCAGACCCAACCCTGTGGTGGACATGGCTGCCCAAATTCAAAATGAGTCCCAAAATTGGCTGCCTCCAAACTGCTCCTGGACAGCACTGCCCTGAACACCATTTCAAATTGATTCCTGGTCAATGGCCGCAAGTTCCCATGCACCAAAAAATGACAACCCCCCATCAGGACACAAGATTGTACTTGCCTGGTTGCCAATGTAAAGTCCCACAACCGCCCTCAGCATCAACTCAATCCCCTTCCCTCCCCCACAATAGCAGCCATATCCCACAATGCCAACAATATTGCAAGTGTGAGTCTGCTGTCCTGCGCCACCACAGTTCCCCCAGCCCATTCCATCAACAGTTTCCATAACAGGAAACTACCCATCAAGTAACCCCAGCCATGGGACCTCATAAAAAATGAGAACCCAGCCAACTGCCAAGTAATGGCAGCCTTGGAGCTTCCAAGTCTGCATGCTTCCTCGGTGAACTACAGGAGCAAATAATTGGGTACCAGCCTCTCATAAAGAGAAAATCCACTATCTTTGATGTGCCACTTAGCCCCCCTCCACCTGGACTGGTTAATGAAGTTCGCAACAGCTGCCAGGCTTCCAGGAACTGAACCTCCAAAGGAAACTTGGAATGGTAGCTCCACGGAGATTCACCAAAGGGGCAAGCAACCAGAAAAGCACCCACTTGAAACGAAAGAATCTGTAATATTAAACACACCAGGACATGTCATGCCCAAGCAGTGACATTTAACATCATACAGCACAATACAAATTCCCGCATCAACTCATACTAAGCAGCATTTCGCAGCACACCTATTAATCACTCTAACAACTTCCATTATCGCACCAAAACACACATGCAAAGTGACTAAAATAGGGAACAACTCCAGGAAAGCTATATTCCACGTGACCCTGAACTGCACCCACTCTGGTCACAAGGATGCACACCAAAATCCCTGAAAGTAAACTCCGAATCCCTTGTCCTGTCAGGATTTGGAGCTGTTCTGCAATGTCTGGGGGCATCTGTTCCTTTTGCCAAAGGTGGAACCATTGAAGTCGGCCAAAAAGTCTGCAAGACCCCCAAATCCTCCTTTATGACTTGGATATTCGAATATAGTGATTAGGCTTATGCACCTTAGCCATTGCCACAGACAACCTCTGCAGGAAAACCCTCCCCATAGGAATAACCCTACATGCAAAGTTTAAATGACCCACCAGTGTCTGCAGTTGCTGCAAGGTCAACTTCTTGCAAACCCTAGCCTCATCAACCATCTCCCTTAACTTATCAACTTTCTCCTGGACACCATGCACACAGTCCAATGCTAAGAGTTAAAATATCCATTTATTTATTTTTTATTTTTATATACCGACATTCTTATATAATACACAAATCATGTCTGTTTACATTAAAACAGAAGATGCAGGCAAAATGTTTCCTTTGTCTAATACATTGAACATTTATAACAAGGAAATTTTTAACAAGGGATAAAAACTAAGAAAAACATGGAGAAAGATAAAACAAGGAGAAACATAGAAGTTTAAAAATGAAAAGGAGCACAATGGGTTGCACAAAGGGGAGTGCCCCTTTGTCACGCCACCTGGTGGAATGGCGCCGTTTACCGGCTTGACGCTAGGCGGGATGACATCAGAGGGGGGGGGGGGGGGCGGGTCTCTTGCTCACTGTTTTCCTCTCAGCGTTCTCTTTTCAGATTTCAAAGCGGATCCATGTGCAAATGATTAAAGTTAGGAGCACAAATACTTGTATAGATCTGCACTTATCCAGACTGAGTTCTCTGGGTAAGTGGCAGCTTTGCTGGATAAGTCTCAGAGCTACTTATCCAGTAGTAGGTGTTATAGCATTACTTATCCATCTACATAGAAAAACATGCTGCATATCTTAGGAGTATGTCGGTTAATTTGTTTACTTAAAATAGTATGCTCACATTTGTGTGCACACAAAATAAGTGTGCGCCCCTATACATGTCACTGTCTAGGGTGTGCATGCTGTTATCCTCCTGGTTTATTTTGTCTTTTTGGTTTAAAGCATCACCTTCTTAAGGCAAATGGTACAGACTCCAACATTTTAGTAGAGTGAGACAGAGCGAGTGACTGAGACTAGCCAAAGTATCCTCTCCCTAGATAGGTATTTGTATCCCTATGGTAGGCCCACCTAGTAACTAGAGGAGTGGGTTAGGGACCACTTTGACATTCAATGTGAGACGTATGAACAGAACAGTGGTCTCTTGTGAAGATCTGAGGACTGACAGAGGAAACTCACTCCAAGATGAGATTTGGGCAATGTTCTCTCAACCTAGCTTGATGGACTCTCTACCTGCCTGAGGGCAGGAGATTGCTCTGGGACCCCCAGGGACTTTTGGCCAGCTTGGGGGGTGGGGGGCCTCCTGACCCCCCCAAGACTTGCTAAAAGTCCCTGGGGTCCAGCAGAGGTCCAGAAGCGATCTTGCCATCGGCTGCCAGTAATCAAAATGGTGCCAATAGCCTTTGCCCATACTATGTCACAGGGGCTACCGGTGCCATTGGTCAGCCCCTGTCACATGGTAGGAGTACAAGATGGCACCAATGGCCATGTGACAGGGGCTGACCAATGGCACCAGTAACCCCTATAACATAGTATGGGCAAAGGCTATCGGCGCCATTTTCAGCGAGGCAGACCAGAGGGACAAATCACTCGTGGGACCCCGCTGGACCACCATGGATGTTAGTAAGTTTGGAAGGATCGGGATGGTGTGTGTGTGTGTGTGGGGGGGGGGGGGGGGTGTTGTATTATACTAAATTTTAATGCTTGGGGTGGATTTTTATTTTAAAAAAGTGCCCCCCGTACAAACCCAAAAAACACATTTTTCTTGTAGTTTGGGGAGAATTTGTTTTGGGTGGCAGGGCCCCCAAACCACGACGAACTAGGCAATTTTGTTGAAATAAACAATTTCGTCATAAACTAATACACATCTAATACTGGGGTGTTTTGCCCACTAAAGCCCTTGGTCTGTAGAAAGAAATAGAGAAACCATTTGTGCTCTGTGATTAAAAATATCAAAGGCAGAGAATGCATATAAAACCAAACTCCAGAACAGCCAGAGTTCTATACAGAGTATAGTGAAGTTTGAATAAAGCAACCCTGGTCATTGTCCAGGAAAACTAAACCACACTTAGAAGCTATTCACATGTTCTGAATAGGCTTACTTCATAAAGTCTATTTCACAAGAAAATCAAATTTCCACTCAGCAGGTAGATCCTAAAAGTTCAAGCAGGGAAAGTAAAAAAAAACAAAAAAAACAAAAAAAAAAAAACCCTTTCAAGAAAATACTTCAGTTCATTTTCTTGTACTGAATATGACAATTGGGAAGTGTGCTTCAATTGACTGAAATCTTCCATGCCACTGACTTGCTGCTATATTTATTTATTTTTGGTTTTTATATACCGGGGTTCCTGTATAATATACATATCACCCCGGTTTACAAGGAAACCGGGGTGATATTCATGTGCCTTGGGGAGGGAGGAGGGGTATGTTTGTGCCATTTTGCTTATGTCATGCCCAGACTTTACATATTGAGGTTTTCCTGCCACTATGGAGAATAGCTTTGCACCTCTCATGTTGCTTTGTCTTGATGGCACTCTGTGCTGCTTTGTCCCTCTTATTGGCCTTGGGTGTTTTCCTTGCCATCTCTTCTGCTTTGCTCTCCTCTTCTTAGTGCCTTAAGTTGCTGATGCCACTTTGTATGCCAGTTTGCCTCTTTCTGTTATCAAGGGTTCATACCATTGTTGCTATTTTGGAGCCTTGGTGTATTTTCCCACCTAGCTTTCTTCTGCTTCTATGATGCCTTAGAGCCTTAAGCTATTCATGCCAGGTTTGGTGCCACTTTGCTGCCGTTTAGGTACTTCGGAATTCTTTCCTCCTGATTTCTTCCCACAAGTTCCATAAGAATTGAGAACTCCAATTCTGGAGACCAAAATAAGCTACAATGCTTTGCCCATTAATCACAAACAGAAAGGGGTTCTCATGAAATGAATGGATGAAACAAAACACTTTTTTTTTTTTTTTTCCTTCTGCACATCTCTAAAAGGTATCTGTCTACCGATGCCAGTTTTCTCCAGGTCTAATGAAACTATAGGAACTACACTATATTCAGTAGGGCTGAAAATAGGTCATTCTCTAAAATTAAAAAATGAGCTGATGACCTTTTTGTAATGCAACATCTACTTGGTGTTTTGTGCATATGAGTGGGGAATACATATAGGATTCTTAAAAAGCACGTAATCTGTATTCCAGTGGTTCATATCCTGATATAAATTCTCCATCTTATTTTAGGTATACTTGAAAAAACTACCTTCAGCAGTTCAGAAGACTCTACCAGAACACAATAACCTGCCTCTTGCTGATTTGAGTGGGCTTGCATCTATAGACTACATAGTGCAAGAGAGTTCTCTCTATTTTTCAGTTGTTGATGGTGGCTACATAGGATTATTAAAGATTAAAGATTCTGATGTTTCCTGGAGAAGAATCTTGACTGTGGAGGACAGTGTGATATCTTTGGCAGTAGACTGGATGAGTGGAAACATCTACTGGATCACAAACAGGAAGCCATACATTCAAGTTGCATCTTCAAATGGTCTTTACAGTATTGTGCTGATCAGCGAGGGTCTCTATTATCCATCCTCACTCGTGCTTCATCCTCCTACTAGAGTTATGTGCTATGCTGATTTGGGTACAGAAGACCAAAAGAATGAGCCAAAAATAGAGTGCTCTTCCATGGATGGAAGTGAAAGAAAGGTGCTATGGAAGAAAGTCAATGTGCCAGTTGGATTAGTGTTTGCGGATTCTGGCACTCGGCTTTACTGGGCTGACCAGAGTAAGTAGCAACATAGCCATTGTGTAATTCTAACTTCCCCTAATACCAAATCTATACTAATACAGGTTCAGTAAAAATGGTAGATCCTTCAGTAACAGATTGTATTTCTGAGGTCATACCTTTATGCTTCATTTTAGCGACCTATTCAGTAATGATTCTCTAACAGTGGCTAGCTGAAACAATCAGTATCAAAATGGCAATACTAATATTGATCCACTGTGTACAGTTAATCAGAAATGTAATTCAATGAGTTTTGGTCAGTTTTTAACTAGAACCTTTAGTAAAAGTAATGTAGGAAAGAAAATATCTGAAGTTGTAGTTTCCTATTGGTATTCTAAATAGATTTAAATACATTTAATATCTCAAACCATTGGTTTTATGTTGTAATAAATCTGTTCATAACTTTGTCTTTAAACTGAAGCTTTAGATTATTTAGTTGCCAGTTGAGCATTCATGTCAGATTCTGTAGTTCATACATCCAAAATTTTCTTTTTATAGAAGTATTCAATGTTTACTTTTAAATCAGGCAACATAAACATTAGATGCACAACAGGGTAGGGGGAGCTTGAAGGAAACTTTGCAATCTAGTTTAAAGCCTTTTTTTTAAAATGGAAGCTGTACATGATAAACACTTATTTCAAAGTTGTGCTAACACCAAAGTAAGGGCCATCCATTCTGAACAAAAGAATTTGAAATTGAAATTAAAATGTACTTCCTCATTTAGGAGGACATAAGCAGGATAGTGTTGGTTTAATTTGTATTTTGTTTTTCTGTATTGCAAACTACCACTATGTACATAACTGCATAATATGTATTTTGATAGTTCCTTAATTACCATCCTACAGAGTTTCTCAGATACAGGATGACAGGACACAATCTGGCTGTTCAGCATTAGAATATTTAAAGATCATAGGTCTAGAAGATTGGAGATCATTTATAACTAGGACATGTCTCTAGCATTTCCCAATCTTTTTAGAGCAAAGATGCAGCAATTCTAGTGTGGCTTGAATACAAAGATCCATAAATACTTAATTCTTCTTCCCCAATCAAATTTGCTCAGGACCACCTTTGGTAATCTTAAAGGAGTTGGTAGAGGTTCATCAGTTGCATTCTATCCAAATGTCACTCATACCAGTTGAATATCTGGAGAGACAGAGGGGAGGGAAACCACATGATCTTGACAATTTGGGTAGGTTAGGGTAGAAGAAACTGACTAAATCGCAGTACGTAATATACAATACAATTTTATGGCTAGACTTTTTTTAATTTTTTTGAAGTGTTATGATTGCTGCAATTTTATGTATTAGTGTGATGTGTTGATTGTACCTTGCCCTGATGTCTTGGGACAAAGGGTGAGTATTTAAGGTTTAGGATATAAATATAAATCATAAGATTTAAACATAAATCATAAGATTTAAACATGACTTTCTTCTAAGTTATAATAATGACCAAGCAATTCCACATACAGTTATCTGATAAAACTGCATTCTGGTTGAATATAAAGTTCTTCCCAAGTTTTCTGTTGCCAATTCAAAATCTGAGCATTGATCTACAGTTCTAAGTTTAGCCTGTGTTTTTCGTTTACTCCATGCCCATAAAAAAAAAATCCCAAAAAAACTTTAGCTTCAAAGCTAAATATGAATCAATAGCTTTCAAAGCTTGGGAGAGGCAAGAATTGGGTATAAGTATAAACTTTATTGCAGTTGTATGTTGTGCACTAAGGTTGACTTTTTTTTTTGTTCCAAACACAATGTTTTGACCCATGCTTATAGTTCGCGGTGTTATTGAGACTGTTCAGCTGGATGGAGCAAAGTATAAAATGGTTCGAGAAGGACTACGTGGCCTTGGTCTCTTCACAATTGGAGGGGGCATGATGTTCTGGACAACTGTCGATGGTATGTTTTGCACAGCATGCTGTTAGGGACTATAACTAGGCTGTATATTCAGGGCATATCTAAAACACTGCATACGGTTAAGTGCATTTATTCTCTCTCTATGTAAATTCTGATTGCCTTGATTCACACAGCTGAAATATTCAAATATCCATTGAAATCTAGTTACATTTTCTTCCCCTATAGTACATTTCAGGTACCTTGTCAGCTCTTGGGAAATCTAATTGGGAGGACAGACAGCATGGATTGTCTGACATTCTTTAGCCTTTTCTCTAAACTTGGGTAAAATTTTACTGTCAGTTCTTACGATCCCCATTTTCCTCTTTGCATCTAGCATGGTGGGGATTCAAATTTTTGCAGAACTTCCCTATGATTCATGCACAGCTCTTTGGCTTATAAAATTACCTGCATTTTACTAGTATCTGCTATGGTTTCACCTATTAGAAAAGGAATGATGAATAAAATGGAAAATGTCATAATGCCTCTGTATCGCTCCATGGTGAGACCGCACCTTGAATATTGTGTACAATTCTGGTCGCCGCATCTCAAAAAAGATAATTGCGATGGAGAAGGTACAGAGAAGGGCTACCAAAATAAGGGGAATGGAACAACTCCCCTATGAGGAAAGACTAAAGAGGTTAGGACTTTTCAGCTTGGAGAAGAGACGACTGAGGGGGGGGATATGATAGAGGTGTTTAAAATCATGAGAGGTCTAGAACGGGTAGATGTGATTCGGTTATTACTCTTCGGATAGTAGACTAGGGGGCACTCCATGAAGTTAGCATGGGGCACATTTAAAACTAATCGGAGAAAGTTCTTTTTTACTCAACGCACAATTAAACTCTGGAATTTGTTGCCAGAGAATGTGGTTAGTGCAGTTAGTATAGCTGTGTTTAAAAAAGGATTGGATAAGTTCTTGGAGGAGAAGTCCATTACCTGCTATTAAGTTCACTTTGCTAATGGCAGTGGCTATTCTCTATGGTTACATGGAATAGACTTAGTTTTTGGGTACTTGCCAGGTTCTTATGGCCTGGATTGGCCACTGTTGGAAACAGGATGCTGGGCATGATGGACCCTTGGTCTGACCCAGTATGGCATTTTCTTATGTTCTTATGTTAGTGTGAATAATTTCTGAACTCTCATGCCAGCTATACAGACTAAGGCAGTTGATGGAAGCTGGCACTATTTGTAAAATATTGGTACTTTACAGTTGTGTTGGACCAAATATTTTTTTAATTCACTATCACTGCTCCACTATATATAATTTTCAACTTATGTTGGAAATGTGCTATCACTTAAGAATAAAAACAGATTTATCATGCTTGATCTGACCTAATTACTGCTAACTTCTATTTGATGCTTGTTCATTCCTAATGTCCATTGTGCCCAGCATCCTCTGGTCAACTCTACTCTCCTTCCTGCACAAATCATAAGTTGCTTATTTAAAATAATTCTTAGCAATGCAGCAATTCTTGTGTGGCTTGAATTTTTTCTTTCTGCATGAAAGCAAAATGAGATTGAGTAGCGATGAACTCTTCTGGATAAAGGAGCAGCTGACTTGGAATCGCATATGTGTAATTTAGAGCTTTAAAACTGTAGGTAGTTTAACTCATGCCAGCCTTGGATATAAGGTGCTTGCCTTCAGAATCACATTCTGAAAATATTTTAGCAATTTCACCACTCCACAGTTTAGCCAATATCTGTTCCATGTAAATTGTGATGAAGATAGACATCTAGGGTTTTCCACTTGCAGGAAAGACTTCCAGCCACAGTAATATGATGCAACTTCTGGAAACTAAATTTTTCAGAATCTAACTTTAAACAAGAATGTTGTCTACATAACTAGACACAACTACTCTCCCATCATTTTTACTAATACCTTACCCACCCTTCGAAAAGAGTAATAGTTAAGTGCATCTTCATACACTGGCTTCGTAATAGTCTGCCTCACACTTACCATATTGCCTGGACTGCTTTACAACCTCTGCTCCCATGTAGGGTTGGATGTATATGGTATGCAGGAACTTTGAATTGCAACTCCCTTGAGGACATTCCACATGCCTGATTTATATAAAGCCATACTTCAGATATCTAATAGGTTAGACTCTAGATCAGTTTACCATTTTAGTAAGGTTGTCTTGTCTATTGGGTATCCTATCTAGCAAAGGTTCTTACATAATTTGCATACAGCTATATTGTCAAAGGATGAAGGCAACAGCTGATCAAATGAGACAAGGCAGTTTAACTCATTGAAGTACAAAAAGGAGGTTTTAACATTGAGTTCTTTGGTTATAAATCACCATGGACTAGCCATAATGTACTTGGTCTGTTTTTTCCTTCAGTAGGAACAAGAGTGCATTACAGTAAACTACAGATTGAAGAGGATTGGTGGTTTCAAGTAGACCAGAACATTGTGGACTTAAAAATTTACAGCAAGCTTACCCAACAAGGTACTGTTTGCATGGAATTATAAACATCACTGCCTTCTGTTCTGGCTATATATGATTGTAGTTAAGGAAACAGCTGTACTGTGGAGGTTGGTTCTTATCCAAATTTGATTCTGAGATTAAACTACTTGATGGTGAAAAGCAATTATGCAAGCAACATTAACAAAATTTCACCCTTCAATTGCTTCAAAGTGAGTTACAATCAGGTACTAAAGATATTTCCCTGTCCCCAGATAGCTCATAATCACTTTTTTATATTGTACTTGGTATAAAAGTCCATGGGAACAACATTGTTTTATTTCTGCTGAATTTTGCTTGTCTTGGCAATCTGCACCATGGATATAGTGTTGCAGGAATTATGCTGAAGTGAGACTAAATGTAAGCCATTAACATCCTTGGCAAACAGTGGTTTTATGTCAATATGGTCTTGAAAAATAGTTTTGTTACAACTACATTTTCCTTCATAATGCACATAGTGACGGTCTGAGCTGTCACCTTACAAAGTACTGGTACAGAAAGGTATTTTCTGGTTCTCTCCAGCATTAACTGTCTAATGCTCCTCAGACTTCATTAAGGGCTTTACTGGCAAGATGATAGCATGAAGCATGGTAAATGAGAAGCTTCCATTTTCTTTAGAAGTTCCATGCCCTGTCCACATCTTACACAGTAACTCTTGAATCTGCCGTGTCGAGCCACTTATCACATGATTTCAATGCCCTACCAGTTACTGTCTCCATTTTATATTACAAACTTATCAAATCCTGGCTGTGTAAGGGACCAATGGATCTCCTTACAAAGTTCCAGGTTTCTGCTAGTGGAGGGCATATTGAAAATGGCAGAGCTGAGTGGGCTGTACCATTTGCTCAGACATTCCCCACCACCACACCCAAAGGAGTAGCTTCAATAGTTTAGTCTATGGGGTTTATCTATTGGTTACAGTGAAGGTTCTAGGGAACTGAAGGAGAACTGGAGTAGGAATACATGTTCTCTCTCCCTGCCTGCAGTGGCTTGCAGGTAGTATTGGTGTTCTATGGTGGTGTACTTGGCAATCTGTTCCTGTTTTGTTACATTTAAAGTAGCGTATAAAGGAATAAATCTAACTTTGATAAGGGGCTCTTTTCACTTGAGTTTCTCAGTTACAGTACAAGCAATGTACAAGGAATATTCAATCTCTTCAGAAGAGGAGGACATTTTAATCTACTAACCTAGCTGGTACAAATGGTGTTGCCCAAACACTAAAACTAAGAATGGAAGGAGTACCAAAAAGCATAACACTTTCAAGAAGTTTTAAGGAATGAGATGCTTCAAGTGGATAGAAGGCCACTATACAATCAAAAGTACATCAGTCTATCACTTCACTAAGATCCTAAAACAATGGGTAGAAATATTCCATTGCATTTATGAATGCTACAAGATTGCTTTATCTAATTATAATGGCTTGAGATGCAATGGTAAACCTTTTATTTGGGATGCCCAAGACCTGTGTGGGGATGAGTGGGAATGTCACAACTGTCCCGTGGGCTCTGAAATGGCTTCTTCCCTGTCAACCCTAAAGATGCGCTGGGATGGCTCTCATACCAGTAGTACCCAGCATACCCCTTACCTAATAAGGAAATAGGGAAGCTTACAATAGTATTTCTAATCCTAAGATATGTGAGATCTTACTTTTTATTGGCTACATTACTGAATGTATTCATTTCAGGAATTTCATAAATGCCCAGTCTTAGAGCTGGAGCATAGTCAGCTATAGTAATTCAATTTGTGAATTCTTTCATGGGTATATACCCTTATCCCAATTCAGAGACTGAAGGGCATGAGACTTATTTAAGGGGTTTTATAGGTTGTTGAAATGGACCCTCTAAAGTATTAGGCTGGTGTTCAATGACTTGCATTTGAAGTAGAATAATTACAGGTATTACAATGCAGATTTCTTGCCAGTAGACATCTATTTCTCTCGATGCCTCAGTAAAGATGCTAGCCTTATATTGAGAGTAATACATTGAGCCTTCAAGGCCAAGAGGGAACTTTTTTTTGTTTAGAGCAGAAGTCTCCATCTGTGCCCACCTCGCATGGATCTAGGAGTATGCTACTATCTGGCCACCATGCCAAAACTCTTGGACTGCTTCTCTAATCCCATAAAAGTGCATATACTGCACCTCAGCTGAGGGTAGGAGACATCTGAGCGTTGGCATTTATGTCCTTCTGGAAAGACAGAAGTAGGGTTTGTTGGATATCTAAGCATCTTCCCAATTCTTTGGGCATCCTTCCTCTTGGTTGCTAACAAATCTGTGGAAAGTCTCTATCTTGGAACACTTTAACTGGCCTGAAGAGCCTGCCAGCAAAGATGGACAGGATCATACAATTTCCCATTAATGGATTTAGTTCAGGCTAAGGGCATTACTTTTGTCCTACTGGTGCTAGCTAGTTGGGGTTTTCATATTCACTTATACTGCTTATCTAGAGGAAGATTTTGTAGCATGCTACCACTTCATTTGTGTTCTCTGGCAGGCATCAGTGACTGTTCAAGAGCTAATGGGGGATGTAGCCAGATCTGTTTGCCAAACCGTGAAGGAAGGATTTGCAAATGCTCTGCAGGCTATCATCTCATAGATGACACTGAATGTCATAAAAATGTCAAGTGCCCTCCACGCTTCCAGCCCTGCAAAGATGGTAGAAAATGCATTCCCCAGGAGCAAGTTTGTGATGGCCAGGCTGACTGCTTGGATGGATCTGACGAAAGAGTGTGTAAGTAGTAAAATTCCTTTCCTTCTATTGATGTGTTGATTTACAACAAAACTCTCATGCTTAGTTTTCCCCCTTATACCTCACTAGGAAATATTACAAATCTAAATTTCTCAGCTGTTTTGTAGTAAATAATTTGACAAGCAGCACCCTTTATTACCCTGCTGACCTGTCAAATTTGAATCTGTACTGAAATAATCTAGGAACATCTTCAAGATGTCACCCAGCTAAAATGAATACAATATAGATTTTCTATTTATTTTCTAATGTAAATGAGCACTGAAATGGCTACAAGGGAATTGCAGGCCTATATTTTTCCACTTTAATATATTGTATAAGTAATTTAGATCCAGCCTTTCCTAAATTAAGTCATAAAGCAGGTTACAAAAGGAACACTGACAAAACAGATGTTTGTAACAAATTTTTAATCTATATTAGAACTGCCAATGGCTGCAACTGCATTATTGGGTCCGATTAATTCACAGATGATAGTACTAGCAGACCTGATGAGTAACTCATTAAAATGTGTGGACTAGATGAATTGAATTTTAAAAGTAGTAATTCACAATTATCAAGTTTATTTCCTCAGTGATTCAAGGAAAAATGTTTATAGGAAACAGTATTGCAATCTGCATAGAACTATAGGATTACACAGAATCAGTGGTATACCCTAAACTTTATAGCCTTGCATTCTACCTTTCCCACACAAGTAGTCAGACACCCCTGTCATATTACTCCAACTGTTAATGTGAACCGATGTGATGTAATCCAATGAATGTCGATATAAAAGCAAATAAAAAAAAAAATTTTTTAATTGTTTAACAGATTTTACATGAAACATTCCAATCAGTCTTGAAGTAAAACTCTCATGTATATTTACATGCACTATTGTGGTGCCAACTAGAAAACCTTACAAAAAAAATTGGAACCCATGACATTAGGCCTATTGAGCATGTTGGGTGTGAGCTAGGCCTTAAATACATGAGTAAACTGACTGCAAGATGGTATGGGAGGTTTACTAAAACAGCACTGTCAGCAGTCACCTATGGAAAGGCAATACTGTAAACCATATATTGTTTTAGGGCCTGGTATACTATCTTCAATTAGGAAAACAGAACAAGTCAAATTGTCATATAGATCCTCAACCAAACTATCAGAATACTTCACCTTTTGTCATGCATGCAGCACACAGACCCTCACGAAATAGAGTAGAGAGACCACAAAATATAAATAGAATCTTGCAGAGACAAATTGAACTAGAAATTGCAACAAGCCAAGTTAGACTTTCCATTGTTGCACTGCATACAACCATTCCTCACAAAATCAAATATCAATAGCAAAACATACTAATTTCAAAACATCTGAATAGAACCATATTCAATAACACCCAATTTAAGACTAAAACAACTTTCCATACCTGGGAAGTTTGGATTTCTAGATAACCTGAAATTGTCATGGATTAGGAGGGGTGCATACACTCTTAACTTTACAAGTAATAGCAGCCTGCTTCTTCAGCCCCCACAGTAAATGGACCTACTTTGTTTGGTCTGCAGGCACAGACTTTGCCCCTGCCCAATGCTGTTCTGTCTACTGTTCCTTCCAGCAGTGGGAATGGCACCTTTCCTGCCCATCCAACACAACTTTCTCCGCTGGGCCCTCGCAGGCAAGGAGGAGAGGCCAATCACTGTGCTGCCTCAAAACTGGTGTGTTAAGCAGCCACTTCATACTCTAATCTCTGGGAATACAACATAGAAATTTGTGTACAAAATCATTTTGTTCAGCTTTTTTCCTTAGGAATGGATTTGAAATGTTTTATCTGGCTAACTTAAGGACAGCCAGCTAAACCTTAAATTTCCCCCCTGCTGATTGGCTAGATTTAGCATCCCAAATTCACTAGGCAGTACTGAATCTGTTTCCAGGACAGGCTCATGATGATGGTTTAGGTAACCAGTCAGTGGCAGCCCTAAATCTAGCCATCTGCAAACTAAGAATGCACTTCAGATAACAGGTGGAGCTGGCTCAGATGGTAAGTGCTGTGCACTGTCATGCAGGTGGTCCCTGGATAGTACAACTCCCAAGCTAGGTCTTCTGCTTCCCAGATCAACGGACTCCTGCAGAAGTGAGGTTCTCTAGGAGCATATAAACTTGCTTCTGTTACTCAAGCCAGAGATTCTTGATTACTGATTGTCAAAGCTGTGGGAGTGCTGGGTCTACAGAGAACATTGGTGCTATTGGTCCTTTTCTAACCATAAAGACCTACATCTGTTTTAAAGCTTTGAGTGCTAAGGAATTAATAGAATAAAAGGAGCAACAAAGATGCTAGTTAGAATGATACTGGGGAAAGTTGCTAGCATTTTACTTGGTTGTGCAAAGTACAAAAAAATTACTGTTGGGCAACAGGTAGGTTACTATTTGCCCCTAGCACAGTTGAAGTAACTGTAGTGTTGCAAGCCAGTGTACTGCAAAGAACAGGAAAGACAGTGAAGGGCAACAGGCACATGGCTTGTGCTACTTATTGGCTTTAGTTCACTACTGGAGAGAAACTCGGCATGCTTGCTGAGCTGCTACACTGCAGTCTGTCACCATCCTGCTAGATTCCTAGAAATGTTTCTGGTTTTGCTTGTTTAATCTTTGTTACATGTGACACTCCTGGTCTATCTACAACTTGGTGTACCCCAGGATCTGTCTCTCACAACAAAATCCCTTGTTCAGGTTTAGTTTTGGGATAGTTTGAGCTAGTGTCACTATACTTCCATGCTTTACTTGTTGCTTTGCCTTATTTTCATAAAGCTTTGCCTTCATATTAAACGCACTTTTTTGTACAGGGAATGGAACCCTATGTCAAACTATTTCAGTATATACAACACCACATGTCCTGTTATCATAAAGTTTGCTGGACTTCTGTTCTTTTGCCAACTTTTTCACCTTTTCTACAGGTGAGCACCTAGAGAAAGCAAAGAAACCTAGCTCTGCAAGAACCCCACAACCTGCCACCTTGCCACCTCTTCTACCTCCAAAACTTGCTCCACCTGCCCAAACTTCAGGTCGAGAGAAACCACGTGGGGGCACACCATATCCATCCAGGGAACAGAGCCGTGGAACCCTTCCTCCCAGTTCTCAGAGCAGCACAGAACCTGAAAGCTCTTCTGCCCTTGAAGACCTGGAAAGGAATATAGAGTCCAGACCTTGCAGCAGCGATCTTTGTAATGCCAGAGGGGACTGCATCTTTGAAGATGACAAAGTGAAGTGCAACTGCATGCTGGGATATACTGGTGACTTCTGTGAACATGAAGTGGTAAAGTCCATGACTGCTCCACTTGTTTTGGGAACCCTTGCAGTCCTGTTGGCTATTGTGGGAGCTATAGTTGCATTTGCTTACATAAAGAGAAGAAAGATCTTGGAACGGTAGGTGCATTATTTTAAAGAGAGCTTTTATGTGAGCAGTGTTGCTTTCTACAAAAAAAGCAACAGCAATGGTGCTGTCTTGATCAAAGATTAAAAGCAGAGCTCCTATAAACAAATTAACTCTGTGTTAAGAAAATAAGTGGCAGATTTGGCATCCTCTGCACTCTGTGATTTGTTAGAGGTTAACTTGCCAGCTAATGGCCTAGCTCAGAGATTCCCAAACCTGTCCTAGGGGACCTCCATAAGAACATAAATTGCCTTACTGGGTCAGACCAAGGGTCCATCAAGCCCAGCATCCTGTTTCCAACAGTGGCCAAACCTGGCAAGTACCCAAACACTAAGATGAACCATGCTACTGATGCCAGCTCATCAGGCTTCAAGATATCCACCACAAATGTGCATGAGAATTTGCATGCTATGGAGGCAGTGCATGCAAATTTCTCAGGCATATTTGTGATGGATATCCTGAAAACCTGACTTGGGTCCTCCAGGACAGGCTTGGGACCCACTGGCCTAAATGAAAGGAGTTGGAAGTGCTTGTAGCCAGCTGCTCCATTCCTTCCTCAGCTGGAATGCCTGACTTCTAGTTTGGACCAGGGGAGATGGCTTGTTTAGTTTGGTGTTTTTTTTTTTTTTCCCCCTAGAACTTCCACTCTTGACGCCTTCACTTTAGTTTTTTGTTGCTGTAGGCAGGAGATTCTGCTACTCAAGTATTGTCTTGGAATTTTCTTTTTTTTTCCATCCAAAGCAACAAATATTGCTTTTCATGTCAGTGCATGCTGTTAAAATTTTGTAAAAATGTAGGATCCTGCTAAAACAGCATAATTTGTTTCCTATGAATACCTGTAGCAGATCCCCAGTAGCAGGCAGTGGGGGAGGGCTGAATCTGATGGGCTACATCGTTCTCCATGCCTCTTTCAAGTAAATTACACAGCTGTGAGGATGCTGGGGTTCCTCCAGTGAGGAGGTTTACGCCTCTGGTACAGAAATGGGACAGCACTCAGTCCATGCAGATCAGTGGGTACTCACAGGGGCTGATCTGTCTGGAAGAGCATGCACTCTTGCAATAAAAAAGAGACCAATATTGGTGTTAAATGAATACAATCTTTACTGTAACAATGATGTTTGATAGTACTGCAAGAACCAGTGGCTTCCTTATCCATGGAGCATCTCCTAGCTATTCTCCTTTTCCAACTGACCCAGTCTCCACTATTTCCTCAAGGAGGGTGGGATGATTTTTTTTCATTAGCAATCATAAAACGGAGGGCATTCCATATTTAGTACAAAAATAGCTGTTACAATCTTTTCATAATTGTAGAGCCCCAGGTCATCTCCTTTGCTTTTAATTCGGCACAGAGGGATCAGCCCCAAGAACTGTCCTTCCAGAGTTGAGGGTTTGCCCTTCTATCAGGAACTAATCCATACCAGATTAATGCTTCATGTCTCAAAAATCCTAAAATTTTCTTAATTCTCCTATATCTCTCCACTTCTCCAACACTCCTAGGTCAAACTATCAGGGGAGCAGAAGACTTATCAGTCCTCTAGGGTATATGCCAAAAGGAAGACCCTTTGCACATGCTCAGGGGAAAATGTATATCCTTAAGATACCCCCACCTTTTTGTAGGCTAAAGGCAAGGGGGAGGGACCCAAAAATGCAAAAAACCTAAGATTCTGGGGGAAAAGGGGCAAAAATAGCAGGGTTTACACACCCTTAGAAAAAATTTGATGTAAGTATACCTGCATAGACATGACCCTGAAGTAGACTGCAGCCCCTTATCTTGCTTTTACCTAATCTCTCAAACACTGGCCAACCTGTCCTCACTGTGTTCTAGGGCAGTGAACAACCTTCCAGGGTGCCACCAGCAGCAGTGAGCCAGGAGAAAGGCAAGAGGCCAACCTCTGGGGCCTAGTGGAGTGCAGTACCATGGGGAAAGTGCATGCAGCTGCTGGTGGACCTCATCCCACTGGTGGTTGAGCAAAGGACACCCTTTCTGTCTGTGCAGGCCCTGCAGTATTAGAACTCATGGGAGTTGCACTTTCTCTATGCTGATCTCATGATGTATGAAGTCAGCATGCTAGCCCCACCAATTTTTAATGTGGCCTGCACAGAGGCGGCAGCAGAACAGGCTTCAGTTTCAGAAGCAGCAAAAAGTGATTGGCTTTTTCCCAACAGCCACATGGCAACAGCGTTAACAGTGGCAGCAGAGAAATGAGTCTCTGAAGGCAAGTCCCCTCTGTTTTGCTGGCAGCCTCAGTGTGTATAAATGGGAGCAGGTGATGTGAAATGAGTCTGTGGGTGAGAGCTTATGTGAGGGAATCTGGAGTAAAAGCTTTTGTGTGGATGGGGGAGGAGAGGGTCTTAGAGCCAGTGTGTGGGTGTGTATGAGAGCATGTGTATGTGTGACATTGTATGCAAGAACAAACATGTGAGTGAGAGGATAGTTTGTGAGTGAAAGAGGATAGAGTTTGTGAGTCCTTCTCCTCTAATCCAATACTGCTAATATGGTTCTTTCTGGATGAGATTCTGCTTCCATTAACACTAATACTGAGATCCTGGGCCCTTGGGTTCTCAAAATAGTACTCAAGGGGAAACTGAAGAAGCAATAGGGGTGGAAAAACTTCTTCTCTCAAACTAGTCTCTAAAAATGTGGACCAAAACATAAGGGCAAGGCACTTTAGTTTGTGCCAATTCTGGTTTTGTTCACAGAAGCCTGGTTAAAGTCCTTTTTTCTTGGAAAATGAGCAAGCAGGGCAGACCCACAACAGGGTGATTAGAAATAGTTCCAAGATATGGTCAGTAGGGGCTTTTTTTTTTTATCCTTAGTTTTAATTATATTGGGTGTTTGCTATTTTGAATTGATATAGTTTATTGGTGCTTGGCAATTTTTTAAAAAATGTATGGCTTTAATAGATGTTCTATTTGTCACTGTTGAAATGTACTTAGTATGATTCTACTATTGATACTTTGTTTTTGTTTCATGAGGAACGGTGGTTCTGTTTTTCTATTGTTAAACACACAAGTCGGACTTCGTAGGTTTCCATTTCAGTTTGTCTGCATATTGCTGGTTCTAACGTGTGATCCTTTGTTCTGTATTTGAAGCTCTCAGCTTTGCACATGTGATCAAGGTGAGAGATTGCTTGCATGTAGTGTCTGTGTAGGGATCTATAGCAATCAGGGATTTTTTGTTTTCCCAGTAGGTAGTGTATTGGTATTCTGGGGCCCAGTTTAATATTTAAAATGCTGCTTTTTCACAGGTGGGGTTCTTTGAGTTCTTGGTATTAATACTGTTATAAGTTTTACTGTATAGATTGAGGGGTTTTTTGTTTTGATGGAGGAAGTTGTGTTCACAATGTGTCTAACAATGGAAGACGTTTGTGCTGCTATTACTGTGAGATGCCTATCTGGATGTGGTGTGGTATCTTCCTGTTTATCTGATTGCCAAATAGGCGATCACGCCGCCAGCCAAAATCTCAAAATTCCACTTTTGATTCTCTTCAGGTTGCTGAAAGGAGCAAATGGTTGAACGGGTAATTGGTTGATGAGAGACTGACATGACAAATATGATGTAACCCAACTTTGGGTGGGGGCCCACAAACTATATGGATGGAAGGTGGGGCCATGGCTGTTTGTTCTGCCCTGTTCTAGGATAGAGTGGGCAACTGTTTCACTTTTTTGCTGTCCTACCAAAAGATAATCGGTATGCATGTTCTAAAGATTATATCAATCTCATCACTTTGAAAGTTTGTACTCTGGATATGTAACCCCTGGGTGAGAACCTGGATACTGAACCAAAGGCATACAGTCAATGGTCAGACCCTATTTGCCACTGTTCTCCAGGATAGATTAAACTGAGTGAGTGGTCCCAGGGCCCCCTGTGTGTGTGTGTGTGGGGGGTAGTTTAGCTTCAAGACCCTTTTGACTAGATCCCAAATACACAGCCCCTTAGGACCTCTTGAAAACAAAACTGGTAATCTAAGTGACAAGCTAGAAGATGAATGGCTTCCAACTCTTTACAGATTAAATGGATGAAATAGGTCTACAGCTATTAAATGTATGTACATTATGGAAAAGTCATCTGTGAATTTACTGATCCCATAAGCTTTAATTTGATTAAGCCAATTCCTTAATTTCCTCCTTGCAATTACTCTGAAGAAAGTGTATTCCTTTTCCAAATTCCCAAATTTAATTTAAGCCTCCTCCCACTGTATAATGGGCAGAAACTTTGTCCCAGTTCATACCTCCTTGTCTTCATAAACATCCTGTTCCCTTCTGGAAGTAGAGTGGGTACTCTCCTCCCAAGTTTAGATCACTAGGATCGGTAGAAAAAAATACTTTAACCTCAACTCATTCACGCTAGATGTGGCGTGGAATCCACTTGTCAGGGAAATAATACTGCTAATGTTCTTTCTGGATGAGATTCTGCTTCCATTAACACTAATACTGAGATCCTGGGCCCTTGGGTTCTCAAAATAGTACTCAAGGGGAAACTGAAGAAGCAATAGGGGTGGAAAAACTTCTTCTCTCAAACTAGTCTCTAAAAATGTGGACCAAAACATAAGGGAAAGGCACTTTAGTTTGTGCCAATTCTGGTTTTGTTCACAGAAGCCTGGTTAAAGTCCTTTTTTCTTGGAAAAATAGTACTGAGCAAGCAGGGCAGACCCACAACAGGGCACTCAAGCACAAAAGCTAAGAATCCAAAGAAATCCACAATTTAAAATGGTGGTAATGGTTTATAGGCTGCTAAAGCAAACATCTGTTCCCACATGGAGTCAAAACCCCAACCGCTACTCACTAATCTCCGAAACTCCCTAGCAAGTCAGTACACTAAGGAAAATCAAATGTTCCTTACACTTTTTAAATGACCCTTAGGTTGTCTGGGAAAGAGCTGACCAAAGCATCCTATTGCAAAACAATTTTCAATATTTTCCTTTTTCTGTCTATATACTCTTGTATTTCAACAAATAGAGTACTGCTCTGATCACTTGCAGACAAATAAGAGCTCTCAGGATACTTCTAATACTGCTGTGTAGCTATCTACTAGCTGCTAGTGCAGTGTCAACCTCCCTATAGAAAGTGTTCTAATATAGAATTGGATACTTTTTCAATAAGTCTCTGCAATCAACAAAAATCCCAGCAGCATGGCTACATTTTAAGAGATTGAGCTAGGAATTTTAAACTTGTTGAACCACCTGATAGCACTTTTTCCTAATGGTCTCTTGGTTCAGACCAATGATGACTGTCTAACAGATCTCAGTATTGAAATGGATATGCTGATGGTATTTTGTACTGTTGAGATGTACTATAATTGTTAATAGAATACAAATGTACCTGCTCAAAAGCTTGTATTTCAATGCAGGACATCAAGCACAACCTCCTCCAGAACCTTGACCAGACAGCCAATGGAAGACAGTGAACCACAGGAGGTGGAAAATCTCTCTTCCAGTGCAACTTTTGTCAACCGTGCTTATGATACAGAGGCCTTGGCTGTGGAACAGGTAATAGCACAGCTTTCCCTTTTTAAAGGAATTTAATATACAAGTTCACGTGGCTTATACTAGTGGTTCTCAATACAGACCTTGGGTTACACCCAGCCAGTCAGGTTTTCAGGATATCCCAATGAATATGCATGAGATGGGATTGTATGCATATTCATTGTAGATGTCCTGAAATCCTGACTGGCTAGGTGTCCTGAGGACTGAACCTCTGGCCAATACAGCATTCTGTCAGAATGCAAATACTTAAGTCCTTGAGTTTTCCTGCTACCTTGAATTAACAATAAGACTACTGCTGTCAAAATTGGCACCCTCTGAACCCTCATAGTCATGATTAAAGATAAACATTTTGAAAATATGGGGTTAAATGTAAAACTAAGTTGGAGACTAAAACAGTGGTTCTCAACTCAGTACAAAGTCAATTTGATTTTCAGAATATGGACAAAATATGCATGAGATTCATTAGGCAACATATGCAAGATATCTCCTCATACTCCAGGATATGACTACCCACCCTTAAACTAGTCCAGGGCACACTTCTGCAGAAATCAAGAACTATCTTAATACCATGCCATGGGGCAAAGCCCCTTATGGTGGATGACAGAACCCAAAGGTCTCGCAGATAAATCAGAGGTGGCAGGGACAGGGTAAGACTACTTAGCTTACTTCTTTCAAGGGATAGTTAGCACAAAAGTTGCTGCCACAGAGTATGAAACTTGGCCTTAGCTTGCAGGTTCACTGCAGCACTCAAAGTTCTGTTAGCAAAGCTGTCTTGGCAGAGCTTTGGGGAATCTGTGGGGAAAAAGCCCTTAGCAAAGGCTTTCAGATAATGACTCTTTGGATAATGTCTGTCTGGGTAGTCAAATCCTTTCTCAGTCAAACCTCATTGAATATTCAGTTCCATAGGCTCCAACATTGACCTGGATTGGATATTGCAACCTCCTGTAGAGACAAGATTGGTGGGATTCAGATGTCATCTTCTGAATCCCTATGCATAGGAAAATTTCACTTGGGTTAGTGAAGTTGGGTGTCTGTTATCAAAACAGGTGATAGAACAATACACATTTCAAAGCTGGATACAAAGATTTTACCAAGGACATGTTTTTCATAGTTGTGTCCAAGGTTCTCCTCTGCTAGGAGGTGATAACTCTCTGATATGGAGAAACAATTGGTCTCTTCTCTATATGAATCAGCCTTGTACAAAGTTGCCGAAATCATCATGTGGCTGCAGACTCCATATTTGTTGCTTATGCTGCACTTTTTGGTTCAGTCTGGATGCATATTAGTGGGTTTAAGTTCAATGATGCACATACTATTTCTTATAGTTCCTCTCCTCCCCCCTCCCCCCTTTTTCTGAGATGGAATGTGCTGCAAAGGATGCAGTGCCCCATACACCTAACTAGCAAAAATATCTGTGCAAGTTGAGATCACTTAAGGTATCATGTAATATCCCAACTCAGTAACTTGGTGTTCCACTAAGTCTTGTAAATGCAGTGGAGTAGAAGTAAAAGTACTACCCACAAGAAATTATGGCCTTAATCTTTCAGGTCATAAAAAACAAAATGCATTGTATGAGCAAAAGAATGCAAAAAGTAGAAATGGCATAAGTCAAACAGTGTTTATGATGCCCGTGATGTAGACACTTTTTAGTGATCTGCAATCTGTATGATGTCCTGATCCACGGACAGTTCAATAGTGCAAAAGTCATTAGTTAGCAGAGATTTGTTGGACTTTAAAGTTAATAGCATGTCCCTGAAACACATCCAGGATCTCTGAGGGGAAGGTTATGGTTCTAGGTAACAGGAATATTCCTCCCACATCTACTATGGAATTCTGAGGAACAGTAATAAAACACACATTACTTGGCAGATGTATACTGTGAAAAACAGATTTACTATGAAAAACTGTTCTCATTTTGTGATGTGCTAACTAGCCAAACATCAGCAGCTTTGGCATCAGAGAAATCATCATACTTAGTAATAGATACTTTGTCTTCTGAAAGTGTATAAGAGAAATGTAAAGAGCTTCTGTAGTATCTTTCAAAAAGGGCTTACCAGGACACAACCTATGTATGTCCTTTGTGCACTGGCACAGCTCTAAGGGGCCAATATTAAGTAGGAGGAAAAACAAAACTAAAGTTTAAAAAAGAAAATGAAGAAAAACGCCAGCAGTTAGGTGCAGGAAATGGATGGACGCTAAACTGACAAGCATCCATTTCCTTAACCCCCCTGGCTGTGCAGTGTTTAGGCAAACTACAAACTCTGCATCTGTTTTCCTAACTGGCAGACAACAACCCTAGCACCTCCTTGCTAATGTGACCCCCCCCTCATTTAAACATTTCATGGCACCCTCTGCTGGGGTCACATTAAAGCAGGCGCTGACTGATCAGCACCTGCTTTCTGTGCATATTTATTGCATCGGCCCCCAAATTAGATACTAAGTATTGCTGAGGGTTGTCATACAAGCTAAAATATGTTTACAAAAGAAATTATTGGATCTTGCACGTACGCTAATCACCTGCTTTAATTGCCTTTTGTGTTACTTGATAAATGTTAACTCAAAAACATAAGCAATCTCCATTTTGTCTAGCTCTACATACACACTGTAATAGAATGGCACTTCCCATGTGGAAGGCAATCTGAAGTTGCTCAATGGAATTGAGTAATCTTAGCAAAAGCATCAGTAATCTCTGGCAAAACCAGATAAGTAGGGATCTGACCTTGCATAAAGTTACTGATTACTGTTTAACTCTCTAATTTATTGGTGACAGCTTGAATAGGTATGTAACCCTTTCTTGGCAGATAGCATATATGCTGAAGGGCCATAAACAAATATATAACTGGGGCTGTCCACACACTTCACCCTCCTAGAAAGGACCCACACCTTGGACTCAGGAAAGGGGAATGAAGGCTAACCTTCTTGGCCCAGGAGTACTGTCTTCACGTGTGTGTATTACCAAAGCTCTTTGGGATAGGCACACTAACAAATCAGGTTGGACTCACTAGTTGGGTGTTCAAAATAAAGCTTACTGTAATTCCTCTTAAAAGAATCAATAGATGCAAAACAGTGTCAGATACTTCCAGTGCTCCTAGATTTACATGAGACAGGATATGAATGTGTTCTAGCTCTGTGGAAATGTCCTTCCAGGCAGGGGTGTCGAGCATACGTATCCTCCATGATAAGGAAAAATAATTGCCCCAAAGGGCCTGGGGTATCCTAACCATAATGGATATCCTATCCAGTACTTAAGGTCCATGAAGAATCCTGTACTCCAACCTGGCAATGTCCTGTGTGCTGGGCTGGAAATGCCAATGGAGGTATCCAGATGGTCCTATTTTCTTCCTCCAAACTCCTCTTCAAAAAAGATGTAGATGCAGCCTTCCAAGAGGAAAGGCCAGTCACTGAAAGTCCTTACAGCATCCAGCTCTGGGAAGATAGGGTGGCGGAAAAACAGCTTCCTTCCCTTTTGATGAAAAAACTAAATCTGCACAAGACATTCCTTTTCTCTGCATGGTTTACTGAAGCCTCATCTTGAACTGGGCAAAGAGGTACACAGCTCTCTCCTGAGCCACTGAGCAGGGGATTCTTCTGTCAGATTTCAGGGCAAAACTGGTAAATCTTCAGAAAAACCTCAAAAATCTCTTCCCCTCTTCCTCTCTTCCTCTCCAGTCTGCTTCTGGGGGCCCTGACAGGGCTGTCTCTCCCTCTGTGCTGAGGGCCTAACTTGGAGAGCACACTGAAAACACGCTGCCTCTTTTAATAGCGAGGCAGTGAGGATTTGATTTCCAAGGCTCACCTCCCCTCTCCCACTTGTGGCCTAGGAGATCTATAAGCAGCCTCTGGGGGAGGGGCCTATGCAGGAATGCTGTCTCCATTTAAGCTGATAAAAATCCTAAGGACCTAGGAGCTATGGTCAGTTAGTGGCTGACAAAGGTCTGACTACCAGAACAATGAGTGTTCATTGACCCTTTTAAGTACATTCAACTCATGTCCATGTTGATCAATGGCTTGTGAATATATAAATAACTGGCATGAGTTTTTCAGTGTCATGCCATGAGTAACTTAACTGCCCAGAGCAAAACTGAACTGATGTACTCATATCAGCTTGTAACTCTCAAACACTATTCTGTACATTTCTCACAAACAGCATTTGTTAGACAGATAGAAAGGACAATTTCCAGTTGTGGACTAGCTTTACCTATAGCATCTCTTATCCAAATTAAGACAGTTCCTAAAGTGGACCCATTCAAGGAGGTCTTCACCTTCAATCAACCCAGACCTTGCCATCCAAGCAGGTTCCAAAGTCATGATTCTATTCTTGAAATGGATGTTAACCAAGAGATAAATATATTTTACAGATTGAGAACTAAACCGAAGGTTCTTTAGCTGATGCTGCGGAGGTTGCCAAGATGATTGAACATGGTCCTGCTTTAGGAACTGATACAGGACACTCCTGGATTCCTGATCACAGGAAACTAAAGAATAAAAAAAAACTGAAGTGCTCCCACAACAAATCCTGCAAATCTTAGATCGGTCTTGATCTGTCCTGACTGAATCATAATTTTCCTTCACACATTTTGTAATAGTATAGTCCATGTGTACCTGAAACCATTGTATACTGTACAATTTCATGTGAGGTTAAAATGTCTGGACCACATAGTGAAGATCCAGTGATGCATATACTTTCTGCTTAACTATCTGTGATCAGGAATCCAGGAGTGTCCTGTATCAGTTCCTAAAGCAGGACCATGTTCAATCATCTTGGCAACCTCCGCAGCATCAGCTAAAGAACCTTCGGTTTAGTTCTCAATCTGTAAAATAAATATATTTATCTCTTGGTTAACATCCATTTCAAGAATAGAATCATGACTTTGGAACCTGCTCGGATGGCAAGGTCTGGGTTGATTGAAGGTGAAGACCTCCTTGAATGGGTCCACTTTAGGAACTGTCTTAATTTGGATAAGAGATGCTATAGGTAAAGCTAGTCCACAACTGGAAATTGTCCTTTTCAGCTAGTTAAATTTTACTTTCTTTTGCCTTATCCTTTCCAAAATTGTAATGAACACCTTATCATAAATTTGGTATTTAGAAATAGTCCAGAGAGATCAGGAAGACTTTTCTACCTCCTAGTAGCCTATTCTAGGTTCTTTTGAGCAAATGTTCCCTGGTGTGCAACATGTTCATGTGCAGTTGTTGCACTTGCTAAATTAGTGTCTTGCATTCCTGCAAAGAAACATAGTTGATTCTCTGCATTGCACATGGTGACACTCATGTGGAACAATGAGGAGTGGTGCTGATAGCCATCAGTATCTGTAGAACTTGACATTTAAGTCAATTAAGCTACAGGCATTAACATCAGTAGCAAAAAGTCTTTGTACTAGTTGGCAATTCTTTTGCTGAGCTTTTCCCAGCCACATCTGTCAGCAATACAGGCATTTGCTTCTGAAAGCTGAGTGCTTCTCAGTTCCTCTGACCCAGGGAAGGGTTGATTCTGAGGAATCTCCACGTCCTTCTTCTCTTGAGGCATCTGTCACGCCTATTTAGGACAGCTTGGTGGGAATCTTTCAACAAGTGGAATCTGTTTTGTCAAGTTCCCTTGACAATAAGATTGTATGTAGTCCTTTCCTGCTTGGACTCTTGGAAGTTGGTCATCATGAGGCCCAATGTAATAATGTGACAAGGCCTTTAGGAGAAGTTCTGACCACTTCAGGTATCTTCTCATCTGGAAGTTCAGGGAATGCTTCTGCAATCAAAAATCCAAGAAATCATGTTTATAGTTTTCTTCTGGATGTGGGTTTAACAGGTGCAAGTCTGTGCCAGTTACCTCCACAAAGGGCATGGCACATATAGACAAACCTAACTCTTCAAAATGAGTTGGACAAAAGGCCAAAGGGTCTAAATTTTGTTGCCCTTTCCGAATCTGTACTATGAGGGTAATTGGGTATTCCTGATACATAAATATCAGCGGGACTTATTTACAAGTCACTAATGTCAAGGCACACTATTCCCCAAGTTTGTGAGGTAATGTCAGGGAAGCCCATGGGGTTATCTTACATTTGAATCCAAAGGATGTCATTTACTAAATCCACATATGCTCCTAGTCTAACCATCTGAGCCCAAAAAGTGGTAATTTCAGGTTTCTCAAAATAGAGAAATGTGTGTGAAACTCTTGATCACCTAATTTTAATGTAATGCTACAAGCTCTAACTAGTAACTTGGCATCTTGTCCTGCTGTCTTTATCCAGGTATTAGTCCATTTAATGAATTCCAATGCTATTTCACTCTTAGCTGGTGAAAGGGCTCACTGCAGTGACCATTCGCTACTTAGTAACAGGTAGGTTGGTTCCTCCAGTTTGGGACCTAGTTGTGAATAAATCAGAATGTTCTCCCTCCCAGTGTACATCAGTGAGTTTTCTGGGGTATGTCAGGCGTGAGCCTCTAGGCTTAGGTATTTCTACTTGGTAGGTCTCTGGTGGCACTTCACTCTGAAAGCCTGAAAATCCTCTTGAAGGAGCCCCCTGTCCAGCATGACCAAAGAGAAATATTACACATTTAAGAACATTCTCACTTTCCATTGCTTTCTCTCCAGCTCCTTTGCAATGGAGCTCTAGATTAGGATCAGCTGACCTCTGAATTTGAATTCTAATTGAGGTGTCTCTTATGTTGCACAGAACAAGAACTTTCAACCTTCCCTCCTTGTGGAGCCTTAGCATAAGGAATTGGGTTTGTCCAAGAAGTCTTGTGGACTCTGGGCATAGTCCATGATAGCAGAGAATCTTTTCACTAGTTAATTTCCCAGTAAAACCTCTTCCCCCTGATCTGAGTAATGATCACTGGGTCTTTGTCACTTTTCCTATCTAGATAATGAGCCACACCTTTCAAAAGGTTTTAAGACTGTTCCCTATAACCTGTTAAAGATTGGTCACAAGGAGTTGCCTAACTAGCAACTCCCTGCCCCCCCCCCCCCCCAACATTGAGTTTCTGAAAGAGGCTGTAGGTAACTAGTGTGACCCAAAGCAAGTTCACAGGGGCTTCACATGGAACACACTCTGCAATTTAATGACAGTATATTGTTGTCCTTGAGTGAAATTTAGACTCCATAATAGTGTCTGAAGTTGGAGCAGTAATCTCACTCTGAGATGTTTCACTTAGGACGGCTGACAGTTCACGTTCACCAGACTTTCCAAGATCTTGCGTTTTTACTCTTGGAGATCTGTGGAAAAGAGAAAAAGATGGCTAGTCACTTTTCTACAGGAGGTGAAAGGGGATCAGGAGTTTTCCACCTGGGAAGAACTAGGTACTAAGCTGCTCCTGGTCTTAGTCATCCTGGCTTGACCTTTCTGGATCCCTGCCAGTCAGCAGATTGGGTAGCAATTTGAGTGTAAAATCTGGCTGACAGCTTGGATTTCTCCCAACATGTTTTCAAGAGACCTGAGTCTGCTAGCTAGCTGGGCATCTGGATACTCTGCCTCTTCTGGTTCACAAATACAAGGCTTATTCTGCAAACTGGAGGATTTAAAATTTTTTTTCAAAATGCCAATCAGAACTATGCATAGCATTAACCTGTTTAGGCAATATGTTAATTCTATGTTTGCCATAGAATTATTTTAGTATCCGTTCTAGAGTTAGTCTGAGTAACTTCTCTAGAATAGATCATAAACCTGTGGCAAGATCGGGAATTTTGTTCCTGAGTTCCCTCCAGTGGTGATGGATGGTACTTTCAGGCTCTGGGTGAATATTTCCCCCCTTTGGCAGAATGCCCAGACTTCTGGATGGGGGATGTCACCCTCCAGTTTCAGAACATCTGAGAACACCAGACTGGGCTATTAATTGGAGGATCCACAACCAGCCGAAGATTCCAGTACCTCTGGGTTTTTAGCTTGTTCTTTTTAGATCTGCAAACACTTCATTGCTTTCCTTTATTGGCTGAGTATTCTTGCTGTAAAATATGCTGCAAGATAGCATTACGTGAAATCTCACTGATGCAGGCTTTTAAACTGACTCTGCTTACACATCAGTTACCTCCAGCTGTAAATTAGCTAGGTATACTTTTAAAGTATTAACTTCTGTTTCATAACTCTCAGATATAGTCAGTTAATTGGTTACCAATGCTTCTTAATGTTTTCATATCCCTTCTATCTGGGATCGGGGAGTGAAATCAAAATGCCTTTGTTCCTGTGCCCTCCATGGTGACAAGTAGCTTGCATTATCTGGCCAAGGCGGCTCTGTTCTTCCTCCATAACAGGCATTTGGAGAGAATTCCCAGTTTTTGGGACTGTATACTTTTTGGATAATCACTCTCCATTTAGAGCGCGTTAGAATATCCGGCCTGGACTTTTCCTGATAACTCGGAGCTCATTCTGTTTACAGAATTTTGTGCTTGCTCAATCCCTGAATACGAACTGTTCTAAAACACTTTCTTTGCCAGAGGATAAATCAGACACTTTTAACACCTGTGTGCAATGTTTGTGCAAAAGATTGATTTGGTTCACTGTTCTCCTGGATCTTAGCCAGTGAAGAATGCTCCCATTTCTACTTCATACTGCTGAGAAACTACGAGTTAGCTGCTGTCGCAAAGCAACTTATTCTTCCTGCTGCTTCATTACCTCTTCCAGTACTGCATTATTTTAGCCTGGTCAATCTCGTTGTACACAACAGCAATATGGCAAAAAAGTAAGTTCAAAATGCTTTGTAACTCATATTGGAAACCTGATCCTAAAATAGTGGGAATGGAAGCATTGTTAGGTAGTTGCCTGGGAAACCAGGCATGGAATCAATTATAAACGAAATAATTATGAGAATCTCTTTACCAAGCAGCTATGGCAAACCTGTATTTAGACTGTGAACTTCAGGAAAACCAGATTAACTTCGCACAATTATAAAAAAAACAAACTGTCAGCCTTGCTTTCTGCATACAGATGTAGGGTTTTTTCTCTAAGTATTCCTTGAAAGAACTTGGAACATACCATAAAGCGCTGCATAAGCAGTACAAAATTTTAAAACAAAACGCATCATTCACCAGTCTTTTTAGACAGGAATGCAGTAAAGCCATTAATTCCTATGGTGTAATATTAACCCTTTACAGGTAAGGATAGAAAGATTCCAACTTCCCACTATGGAATTAGTGTCAACATATACTGTATCAAAGCTGTCACTTGTTGCTTTAACAAGAATTTCCTTGCTTAAAATAGACAACCTCCATGCAAGTAATCTGCATATGCTCTAAACATCTACAGTTCAATGCTCTATTATATAGGAGTATCTGGGGTGAAGATACCTTACAGTAGATTACTATTTTTTATTTAGTCAGTTTTATATACTGATGTTTTACATTCACAACTGTTTACAAATTCATTACAAAATCAAGTTAAATAAAAGCCTTAATTTAACTAAAAATACTAATTTATAGTAATTAAAGGTAACAATACATAAAATTTTTAATAAAAATCAAAGTTAAATCATTAGACTAATATCTTTAGGATATAAAAACAGAGGAACAAAATTGAGAGAATTATCCAACCTAAAACAAAAATTACTGGCTAACATCAATTCCATATACTTCAAAAAGCCACATTTTTAGTGCCTTTTTAACAATTTCAAGTCTTTCTGGAGTCTTAACTCAACAGGTAAAATATTCCACAATTTCAGTCCAGCTAATGAAACAGCTTTCTCTGACTGAGGTAGATGCAACAGATTTAACCAATAACCTTGTGATATGAATTAATACATTTTAGGGAGCAGTTACATTCCTTAAGGTAGCCAATTCATTTTATTTAGCAGCATAAGAGAGAGAAAAGGGGGGAGAGCAGTTTAACATAGGACAACTTTCTTTTCTTTGGAACTTAAAGTACTATTGCTAACTACATGGCCTTGTGCTATAAAACTAAGTCCAGCTTTGCTCTTAGTATTTATGCAATGCTAATCTAAATAACATAGCTGAAAGGTAATTAAGCCACTGTTCTCACACTTAAAACAGTACAGGGAACAATCCTGTAGAAGTCAGGAACTCTCAATACCACACCATGGGGTGAAGCTCCTTAAGGTAGAATACAGAACCCATTAAGGTCTCGGACATCTCTTGAGATGACTGACTGTAGGAACAGAGTAAGATTTCTTAGCTTTTTACTTCTTTCAAGGGATAGTTTGTTGCTTCTGTTTCAGAGCAGATTATGAAAATGTCTTAGCTTGCAGGTCACTGCAGCACTCAAAGCTGTTAGCAAATCTCTCTTTGCAGAGCTTTGGAGAATCTGGGGCGGGGGGGGGGAAAGACCTTTAATAAAGGTCTCTTCAGATAACATCCCTTTGGATAATGTCCGTTGTCTAGATCATTCAGAATTTTTTCTCAGTCAAATCTCCATGCATATTCAGTTCCATAGGCTCCAGTGTTGATCTGGATTGGATGTTGCCACTTCTAGACACTAGGGGTGTGCATTTGTTTGCAACGTATTGGCAATCCGCAACGTATAGGGCCGTATTTGTGGGGAAGCAAAACGTATCCCGATTCCCACATACAATGAATCTTCACTGATTTATTTGGCCATCTAAAAGAGTGAATTTAAACAAAACCCCCACCCTCCTGACTTCCCCCCCCCCCCCCCCAAGACTTACCAAAACTCCCTGGTGGTCCAGCAGGGGTCTGGGAGTGATCTCCTGCACTCGGGCTGCCAGTAATCAAAATGGCACAGATAGCCTTTGCCCTTACTATGTCACAGGAGCTGACCAATGGCACCGGTAGCCCCTGTGAAATAGTAAGGGCAAAGGCTATCAGCGCAATTTTGATTACTGGCAGCAGATGGCCCGAGTGCAGGAGATGGCTCCCAGACCACCAGGGAGTTTTGGCAAATCTTGGGGGGTCAGGAGGGTGGGGGGTTGTAGTTAAATTTTAGCCGGGAAACGAACAAGAATGGAATGGATCGAGGCCCCCATTGCCGAATGCAATGTATCTGCCCCCCCACGAATACCGAATGTAACATATGCAGTCCCTCTGCACATCCCTAATAGACACAAGATTGGTGGGATGCAACTGTCGAAGTCTTAGTCCCAATGCATAGGAATGTTCACTTGGATTAAAGAAGTTGAGTCCATTAGAAAAACAGGTACTAGATCAATACTCCTTTTCATAGCTGGATACAAAGTTTTTTAACTAAGGACACATTTCTTAGTTCTTGAGTCCAAGATTCTCTTCTCTTTAGGGATGTGACACACTCTCTTCTCTATGAATCATTCTCATATGAAGTTGCCAAAATCACATGGCTGCAGACTCCATGTTTAGGCCTGCAGTAGACCTCAAGTTCAATGATGCACATCCTTATTTAGGATCACTGTCATTTCTCCTATAGAACCCACCATCATGTACTTGCAGTTAGGATGATTTTTCCTTATGTGCAGGACTTTTCACTCTTCTACATTTAATTTAATCTGCCATTCAGTTGCCCAGTCTTCTAGTCTCCCAAGGTCCTTCTACATTTCCTTGCAATCTGCTGCTGTTTTAACAAATTTGAATAGTCTGCAAATTTGATCAATTCACTAATTCCCTTTTCAAGATCATTTATGGATGTTAGACAGCACAGGCCCTAGTACTCCACTAATGACTTTTCCCTATAACTGGAAAACTGACCATTTGTTCTCCTCTGTTTCTGGCCTTGTAACCAGTTACCAATCCACAACAGAACACTACTTCCTATCCCATGACTTTGTAACTTCCTGCCAGGACTTTGTAAAATGCCTTCTGAAAGTCTACATATACTATATCAACTGGCTCACATTTGTTTACACTTTCAAAAAAATACTGGAAGATTAGTAAGATGACACCCCCTTGCTAAAACCACATTAACCCTTCCCTGTCTATTTGGCCAGTGAGTTTTGTTTAAGAATCACTTCTACCATTTATGCCCAGGATGATGATGGGCTCACAGGTCTGTTCAAGCAGGGCGAGCCTGTCTTGCCCTGCGGACATAACTGTAGTCAAGAGAGAGAAAGGAAGGGCGGGACATTAGGTTAAGGGGGAAGGAAGAAAAGGGGGGGGGGAAGGGAGAGCGAGGAAGACAGTAGCCAATGGGGGGAGTAGAATTCAAATTGGAGAACGGGATTGGCGGGTAGGGAGGAAAAAGGAAAGGAGGGGGAAATAACTGCCAGTCGGTGAGGAATGACCGAGGCAGCAGGTTGAGGCTTGCCCAACCTCCCACCCGGTATTTTGGAAAGTGTGTTTTTTTGGGAATTGTTGTATTCGTCGCAGTGGCGGTAAACCCGAGCCTCAAATGTTGTTTATTGCATTGTGTTGTTAAATTTACAAGGGGGGGGGGGGAATCTTGTGCAGTGCGGGGGGGCTGCTGCACGAGATTGCCAAAGAGCAAGAGGGGGGCCGATGCTCGGAGGCTTTACAGGGGGATGCTCTACCACTGGAAACGGTGGGGGGCGCTGTTGGACTGTTTACTAGGGGATGCTCTACCACTGGAAACGGTGGGGGGCGCTGTTGGACAGTTATCCGAATTGGGGGGGGGGGGATTGTTATATGATATTATAAGTACTTGGCGAGGCTCGGGTTAATATAATAAACTGCGGCCTGTATTACTCCAAAGAAAGTGTGATGTGATTTGTGGGAAAGTGTTGAAACAAAAGGGGGGTTATGAGGGGGGGAAAGGAATGAGTGAATCTTGCATCTAGCAGTTAGTAGCTTCCCAGATCACCTCTGGAGTCCTTTTTTTAAAAATAAGAGTATATCTGCCACTTTCCAGTCTTCAGGAATCATGGCTGCTTGAAAGGATGCAGATTACTAGTAACAAGCTAGTAACTTCATATTTTAGTTTTTAGAACTCTGGGGTGGATGCCACCTGTCCCGGTGATTTACCATTTAATTTGTCAATCTGATCTGTTACATTCTCCATTGCTGCAGATATTTTAGTTGCTTTTCTTCCACTATTAGTTTTTCAGGTTGGGGAATGTTCCCAACATCCTCCTCTGTAAAGACTGAAGCAAAGAATTCAGTTTTTCTGCTTTTAATGGTTATAGTGGCCCAACTGACACTCGCAGATGTTTTGCTTTGAATGTACCTGAGAGCTTTTTTTGCCTCACTGGCAAGCTTGGTTACTGGTGGTCAACTTTTTCAAAGCTTTTCTACTTTGTCATCCATTATGAAATAAAGTAAATGGGGTACTCCTGTGCTGACTTTCAGAACCTCATGCAGGCATCTCATTCACACATGGAGTATTTCAACCCAACTGATGCTTAATTTGGGAAGAAAATGTGCTAAACACAGAACAAAGTATTAGGGATGTGAATCGTGTCCTCGATCGTCTTAACGATCGATTTCGGCTGGGAGGGGGAGGGAATCGTATTGTTGCCGTTTGGGGGGGTAAAATATCGTGAAAAATCGTGAAAAATCGAAAAACCGGCACATTAAAACCCACCCCCGACCCTTTAAATTAAATCCCCCACCCTCCCGAACCCCCCCCCAAATAACTTAAATAACCTGCGGGTCCAGCGGCGGTCCGGAACGGCAGCGGTCCGGAACGGGCTCCTGCTCTGAATCTTGTCGTCTTCAGCCGGCGCCATTTTCCAAAATGGCGCCGAAAAATGGCGGCGGCCATAGACGAAAAAGATTGGACGGCAGGAGGTCCTTCCGGACCCCCGCTGGACTTTTGGCAAGTCTCGTGGGGGTCAGGAGGCCCCCCACAAGCTGGCCAAAAGTTCCTGGAGGTCCAGCGGGGGTCAGGGAGCGATTTCCCGCCGCGAATCGTTTCCGTACGGAAAATGGCGCCAGCAGGAGATCGACTGCAGGAGGTCATTCAGCGAGGCGCAGGAACCCTCGCTGAACGACCTCCTGCAGTCGATCTCCTGCCGGCGCCATTTTCCGTACGAAAACGATTCGCGGCGGGAAATCGCTCCCTGACCCCCGCTGGACCTCCAGGAACTTTTGGCCAGCTTGTGGGGGGCCTCCTGCCCCCCACGAGACTTGCCAAAAGTCCAGCGGGGGTCCGGAAGGACCTCCTGCCGTCCAATCTTTTTCGTCTATGGCCGCCGCCATTTTTCGGCGCCATTTTGGAAAATGGCGCCGGCTGAAGACGACAAGATTCAGAGCAGGAGCCCGTTCCGGACCGCTGCCGTTCCGGACCGCCGCTGGACCCGCAGGTTATTTAAGTTATTTGGGGGGGGGTTCGGGAGGGTGGGGGATTTAATTTAAAGGGTCGGGGGTGGGTTTTAGGGGGTTTTAGTGTGCCGGCTCACGATTCTAACGATTTATAACGATAAATCGTTAGAATCTGTATTGTATTGTGTTCCATAACGGTTTAAGACGATATTAAAATTATCGGACGATAATTTTAATATCGTCTTAAACCTACAAAGTATACATCCTTTGTTACAGCCATAGCCTATCTTTAGACTTAATAAATAAATATATATTTTTTATAATAAATCATGTTAAAGGCCTAGGAAAGAGTATTAGCTATAGAAGCAAGAATAAATCGTTTTGGTTTTTTTTTTGTTTTTAAATCCCATTAATACTGCTGTAGTGCTTGGCCAGCTGCAGTGTAACTTGTGTTTAGTGTAACCCCTGAAAACTGGCAGCATCCATACATACAAAGGTTTAAAAAGAGGCCTAGTTCAACAGGTGACCCAGGTTCAATGCTGGACCTGGCTAATCTTTGAAGTGACATGGGTTAGAGCACTGCGAAGGTAGAATCTAACTTCTGGAAGGGTAGGTGTCCTGGCTGTCTCTTCGCGGTAACACCTACTGGTAAGCAGGCTGCACATGTTCAGAAGAACTGAAGACGAAGCCCCTCATCCAAGAACCTTTTTTTTTCTTTGGCAGCTGGAAAGGGGAAAGACATAATAGAAACAGGAGGAACCTTCATAAACTGCAAATGATTCTCTTGCTTAAAAGGACTACCACAGCAAATGCCCACCTTGAGCAAAACATAGACAGGTATAACAAAAAAAAAATCCTGTCACCTGGACAAGCTTCCCCAGAGCCCTTGAAAAAGGGTATGCATTAAGGGAATATACAGATCTCTTAAAAAAAAAAAAAATTTACAGGCAAGTTTGAGCAATTCTGCCATTTGTCATGCCCATCCTACTTTAACCTTTAGAAAGGTCTGATGTAAATTATGCACTCTGTAGAGAAGGACAACATAGGTGTGGTTTAAAAAAAAAAGTGAATGAACTGTAGTTGTGAAAACTAAAATCCTTTAGCTAAAGAAAAGGTAAGCTACTCTGGCAGTCCAAAATGCTTGCATATAGCTATCCACTCTGGCTGTCCAGACAAATACCATTATCCCACTTTTTCTGACAGCTCAGTATAATTATATGAAGCTACATTTGCCACATGGTCTTATCTGGCATCTGATAAAATGAAGGGTAATATTAATGCCATATCTTTACAAAACTTTATAAAGAGGAGGTGGTGCCATGGGTTTAATAGGGAGCAGGAATGCCCCTTCTGTCCAGCAGTGTTCATTATCAAAATTCATTGGCGCTAGTATTCTTGCAGTTCAGACTAGTGTGACTAGCTTACAAGTTTTAAAAGTGCTTATGATTTAGGCAGAAGTGGCATGGTGGGCAGGCTGCTCTTTGCAGAAGTACAGTAGCTTCCCACTCCCCACCCCCAGGTCAATGGGGATTGTTTGCCATAAAATCCCCACTCTGGGGGTTCCCTATTCCACCTCCCAGGGCAGAAGTTTGGTCTAGCAACATTTTTCTTAGATGTTGCAGGCTGCTTGGCACTGCCAAACATTGCTGTTTCCACTCCCCCCTGTAACTTGTTAGAATGTCAAATTTACTTGGGATAGCAGTCAGACTGGTTTGTAACCCTATACCCAGGGAAAGAAAGGTTAGGGTTTCACCCTCTCAGCAATCCATCCAAAACAACTTCCCCAGCCGGGAGTGCTTCATTGAGTTGCTCTTGGCAGCACGGTGCTTTAAGCATTGCTGTTCTATTGATGCATACTAGTTCTTTTCACGGGGCAGACATTTGTAAACTTGTGCTGCTGCTTTGGACACCTGCTAATTTGAATGGACATACTTGTAGATTGTCCTAGTTTCCTCCGGATATCTAACTTTCTTAGAGCCTTCAGTTAAATGCACTCCTACCTGTGAGGAAGCCCCTGACCATCAGTCTCTTGGCTGTTGGTCTGTATCAGTCTCCGTTCTGGTAGAGGTTCATATTCCTCCACTGAGCGACTTGGCTAGTTAGACAGAAACCTACCCAGCTAACTTTAAGATACCCAAATAAGTATATCTGGCTAACTTTGACAGCCTTATGACACAGTTAGCCAGTTAGATTAATTCTGCTTCTTCCCAGAATGCATACTTCCTGCCCCAGGAACACCCCCCCATCTTATCCAGCTAAGTAGTTAGCCAGAAATTTAGCCACCTAAGAGCTAAATATAGCTATGTAAGCCATTTAGATGGATTAACTACTATGCTATCCATCTAAATGGCTTTTGAATATGAACCTTATATCTGCAGCCAGGCAATGCAAAAATCATTAATCCATATATGGTTTCATTAATTCCTCCATTGAGGATGGAAGATGGACTTTCAAAATAGGAAATGAAATAAAGGTTGAATAAAAAAAAATGCATAACTTTCAGACTACGTATTTAAAAAAAAACAAAAAAACTACAGAATACTTGGTAGTATAATCCAATTTTTCCTTAAAGTAGCTAAATTCAGGCCTAGATTTACAGGCAGGCTAAATAGACCTGTGGCTAGGGTGGCAAAACTTTGGGGATTGGACAGCAGGTCTCCTGTGCCTGCTGCCCCACAGGCTGCCAGTCCCATTTCAGACCTCCAAAAGCTTCTGCTTCACCTCTCCGCAGCAGTAAGCCTGGGGACTAAGCCTGCACACTGGCCCTGCTGCCTCTGGGCTTCCACACAGGAGGCAGAGCCTGTGACTGTAGGCTTAGTCCCTTATGCTCCCTGCAGAGGAGGATCTTGTTCCTGAAGCAAAGGTTGAGGGGATAGAGGCATGGCCCTGGCACGAATAATACCTAGGTGGTAGCATCTGCCCAAATCAGCCACAGGCTTTGACAATTAGTGTCCATCAGTGCTGTTTTCTATTAATATGACCTGATTAACAGCAGCTGCTTCCCTGCAGAACTGAAGCCTGGATTTCTCTTCCAGCCTCCTTTTTCACACAAATGATTAAGGTTCCCTATTAGCCTGAGAGAATATAAGCTTATTCTGAACCTCTTCCCCAGCTGCAGCTGGTTGCTACTGGATCAGTCTAAGCAACAGGCAGGACACCTTGAATGAACTCTGCTTTGCAACAGTTGTTAAAAGAACCTCAATCTTATTTGAAAAGGGAAGGAAAGTGCCCACAGATTGATGCAATATGTGCGCAGGAAAAATGCACACCCATTCACCTCTCCCAAGTGCTCAATATCATAGGAAAATGAGCCACTGCATTAAAAAGTTGATGCTAGGGGAAATCGTGTGTTCCTAGTACCTCAATGGCATCCAGTGCCTTGGAGAAGTGGCTATGCCTGGGTTAGGAAAACAGATGCTTGTAAATTGAGTGTTTTCCTAACCTAAACGCTGTCAAGTCCTTTTTTTTTTTTTTTTTTTTTTTTTACTTTGCTTCTGTGGTTCCTCAGACTTAATATTGCCATAAGTCAGATGAACCACAGAAAAGCAGTATTTCTAATCAACTTTTGGGAGCTCCTCCAAAACTTAATGCCAGCTCCAGGGCTGGCATTAATTTGAGGGTTAAAATGTGTGCGTTGTATGCACGTTATTTTTTACATTGGGGGGGTACCAGCTAATAGCCTCAACATGACATTTACATGTGGTGAGCGCTATTGGCTACATGCTGGTTTGGATGTGCATTTTGGACATGCTAATCACCTTATTGTATAAGGGGTGTTAGACACACATCCAACCACAGGGGTTAACCTGTGTGCTAGCCTGAGAGCTCAGTATTGCATCAAGCCTGGCAGTAGGCAGAGCCAGTGGAAGAACTAAACAGTTGCTAGAGCACCACAATTTAGGGGGTGGCAGCAGCACAGTATTCCATTACCATCAGCCCTACCTTCTTTTCAAGCTCTGGGACTCTTTCCTTCTCAGATCACGCATCCTTTCCTGGGTTCTGGGAGTCTTGCTGCAGGAGACTCATGGTCTCTGGGGATTAGTTGGTGCTCCTAGCACTGGGATAGAGATTCCTGCAGGAGTATTGGTGGGAGCAGGCTTGGTAGCTTGGGCTGAAAGCAAGGAAAAATGGGGATGGTAACAGGGATGGGCATTTGGAGGATGCTGTAGCAGTTTCCTCTGTCCCACCTCTCCACCTGCTCAATGGTGGTCCAGGCGAGTTACTCTTCTCTACCACCAGCTCCCAACTACTTTCCACTAGCTGCACTGTATGCTTGGAATAGACTTCTTGTGTCATGCGCCTTCTCTTGCCTTATTTGAATCTAGTCTAAAACCATCTTTGAAACTGCTTTTAAATCTTAACCCAATTATCCTGCTCACGGCTATTTCATATTTTGAATAAACGGAAAGAGGTATCGAAGAACTGAAGAGTGAAGGCTCTTGTAGGTGATTAAGTGGAGCTTGAACTATATGTGAAACTGGATATGAAGCCCTGAGTTGGTTGGTGGGATGATAAAAGGGTTGCTAAATAGAAGAAATTGATTCACCATATGTTACTTGTAGCTAGATTTGTAATGGCAAACAAATGGTAATCTGTTCCCACTGTAGCACATTGGAGGTCTCAGGTGCATAATATAGTTCTCATTGAAAAGCTGACATAAGTTGAAAAATCTGATGGAATTGTTTGGTAAAACAAATTGGAAGATGTTTAAGGGGTCTAGAGAACGTCCCATTCTATATATCTATCCCCATAACTCGTTATGCCATTAATCTAGGCATAATCATTAATTCAGATCTTTCCATGAAACAACAAATCTCTTCACTCACCAAAAAATCCTTTTATAAACTACGACTATTAAAACATCTTCGACCGTTACTTTTTTTCCGTGACTATAGAACCATTCTTCAATCACTAATATTTTCTGGATTAGACTATTGCAACGCACTCTACCTAGGATTACCTGATTCTTCTTTACATTCCCTTCAATTGATTCAAAATAGTGCCGCTCGAATATTAACCAGGACCCCTCTACATAGTCATATCACCCCAATCCTCCAATCGTTACATTGGCTCCCAGTAAAATTTAGGATACAATTCATCCATCTGGCTTTGCTCATCATTGCGGATCTACAAACCTACCCGTCATTTACGTTCTCTTACCCAAAATCTTCTAGATATCCCCTCTCCTAAATTAGCAAGGCTAGAAGTCACCCGAAAACGAGCCTTCTCAGTTGCGGGACCCATTTTATGGAATTCCCTTCCCAACCCTCTTCGTTCAATTTCAAATCCTTCCCATGTCAAGAAATCACTCAAAACTTATCTTTTTCAATTAGCATTTAAAACACCCACTCCAGAATAAAAATAAAGTCGCATTCACTCCTTCATTTACAGTCACCATCATACTTCTCAACTCGTCTTCATTTTGTTTCCCCTCCCTTCCTTTGTTTCCCATCTGTTCCCTACGTTTTGGACACACTCTGTGATTTCTCTACCCCCTTCCCTTCCCCCCCCCCCCCCCTATATTATTAGAAAAGTCCCTTGGCAACAGTTTTTATATTTTTATTTACTTTATTAAACACGTGTTTATTTTTAGCCGGAATTCGTTCCGGCTATTAAGCAATTTTATGTATTTTAATTTTATTTAATTACCTTTTTCTTTTTATTCTTTTATTTTATTATTTTTCTCTAATGTAAACCACTTTGACAAAATCTAATTTTATAAAGTGGTATATAAATTCCTTTAAATAAATAAATAAATAAATTCTAGGGATATATTAATGTACTTTTGTGTTCCTTCTCGCATGTTTTTCTCATGTTTATGGCTGTAGTTTGAATTTTAAATAAAAAGGCAATGTAGTGACTTAGAGGAGTGTAGTGACTCAGAATGGTAGGGTACATGACAGAACTTTGACTAGATTGTACTGAAGAGAGTTCACAGGGTGACCTGTGAGAAGCAGACTGCAGTAGTCTAAGCTGGTAGTGAAAGTGGCTAAGGCTTCTGGAGGTGTGTTCAGAAAGCATGGGGATGGACTCATTATAGAGAAATGACATTTTTAAAAATGCTGCAGACAAAAATAGCCAAGGGGAGAGGGAGGCATCAGATTGCATCAAGGGAGCTGGGAGGAAGACTTGTTATCCACAGAAATAGAAAAAGGGGAAGTGGGTTTTGGGGGAGGGAAGGATGAGTTTCATCTTGGCTATAATGAGATTAAGATGGTGGTGGGACATCCAAGCAGCAACCTCAGACAAGCCTGAGATTTAGGACTGAATTCAATTTCTGGTGTAGAGGTAAATCTAGGAATCTGTATAAAGATTGTATACTAATTCTCTTGGTGCTCTGATCTCATGGCTTTCAATACGGAGGGCCCAGGACAGCCCTGAGGCACAACAATTGTGAGAAGGCAGAAGAGGGTCTGATAGACAGTAAAAGTGCAATGGAAGATTTAAGGAGAGAACTTAAAATGTGAGAGTATCAAGAAATAGGTGGCTAGCTGTGGCCAAAGCAGCAAATAGGTTGGAAATAAGGACCAAGTAAAGGTCTCTGGTTTTAGCCATAAACAGCTCATTGGATAGTAGACTTTATATTCCACTGGAATTGCTCTTGCCAGAGGGCAACTAGACTGGAGAAAAGAGTGGCTTGAGATGAGTCAAGCCAGCAGACATGAACAGCACATTCAAGTAGTTGGGAGCAAAAGGGAGGCAGGGCAGGTAGGGTCCAGTGGGGATCCTGGAGTGGTGTGATCACAGCATGTTTGAAGGCAGCAGGAACAGTAGCAATGGAATGTGATACTAAGGATGTGACTGATTGGAAAAGATGACTGCAAGGGAAAGAACCACAGAGCTAGGAGGAGGAGAGAAGATGGGCAGTTTCTTCCATTGATTTCAGAAGAAGAGATGGTGGCAGGGGCCAGGGGAAGGTTGGAGGAGGTAGAGGTGACCTGGTTGAGAACTTGACTAACAGTTGTAAACCTGGTCATGGATGTAGTCAGCCATAGTCTGGGGCAGAGTGTGTGGGGAAAGGAGTCAAAAGCATATGGTAGAGATGGTGTGGGTTGGATGCAAGAGTTTCAGATGGATGAAAGTCTTGCTTGGCAAGTGCAATAGCAAACTGGAAAGAAGTTGGCATGAATTTGTGCATGGGCACAGGCTCTTAGCCAGAGATGTTCTGCAGAATAGCACAGGAATGTAAGAAGCAAATTCCAGGAGAGGACCAAGAACCTCCAGAGGAGAGTATAGTGTTAAACTGTATCTCTTCCATTGTCTCATCTCAATTACATTGAGTCAAAGGTCAGCCTTGGAGATTCATGAAAGTATCTAGCTGGATGAGACTGTAGGGGAGGGTGGCTTGGAGCGAGTCAGATAACCACTCTGGGCTCCTATAGTAGATGTTTAATCCATTGATTCTGATTCAGTAGTTGTCTGGTTTTTCTCTTGGTGTGCTCTATCATGATACATTTTTTTGCTCTGTCCTGAGCCCATAAGCAGGGTTGGTGGAAGCACTGGGCAAGCTAGGCCTGGGCCTAGGGTGCCAACCATTAGAGGGCATGAGCCATGTGGGGCTGTGAGATTCAAATCTCCACTCTTTGCCTCCCATGCTCACAGCCCAAAAAACTGAGAAGGAATTGGGGCCATGACCGGGGGCAGTGGTGTGTCAGCACGACTGGAGAAGGGAGTGTGACCGGGGGGGGGGCAAGGCAGAAGGCATCAAATCCCCTTGCACTGGCCCTGCCTATAAGTAAAATTCAAGAGTTTACTGACATGACAAGTAATCCATACAGCAACAAATAAGTACAAAAGAACATTACAAGATTCTAATGTGTATCTTGCAGCTGCTGGCAGCTCAATCCTCCAGTCTCCTCCACCTACATAAACATTTGGGCAAGAAACAACTTGAGGTGTTTGCACCTGAAGGTCTGGTTACAGTGAAGCTGCTATTAGAGACCATAAGACCCTTCTAGAACCATGCAATTCCCCCCCCCCCCTACACACCATATGTACAAACACAAAAGTGAAGTCATTCAAGGAATGCTCCTTAGCATTGTTACAAATTGAGACCTGTTTACAGAAAAGCACAATAAGGTAAAGCTTTATTTACTACAAACACAATGCTAACACTGCAGAGAAGTGCTGGTATCCTGATTCTGACAATTAGTGTGAAGTGATCATATGGAACATTTCCAGACCAAAAGATGAAGCTGGATGTCTTAAAACTAGAGGTAGAAAAAAAATATATAAAATGGCATTGCCAATAGGTGTCCATACTGAGTGAATGTGCTGTAGAATATATGAAAAAACAGATTTAAATACCAATTTACCAAGAAGACAAAATTCCAATAATGCTAGCTGCCACTGATTAGAACTTCAGAGTGGACCTAAATGTGTTGCCTGTATATATTTCACTTTATGAGCTCCAGAAGGAAGTGCTTTGACACAATGTAAGTGTTAAGTACAGGAGCAGTAAATGTGAAACTAATGTTAATGTATCTTGGCCTGCAAGTGAAGTTCATATGTGAAATCCATTTTGATACACAAAAACTGATCGTGAGTTACATTGCAGAGTCCTTTTACTTTTAAGCAATACAGCTTTTTTGATGGTACAGCTGTATTGTCACACCTTAATACTAGCTGCTGCTACTTGAGAAGGTTTTGATATGAATAAGAATGTTTTCATCTTTCTAGTAGATGCTGTGGCCCTGTTAGTTGATGGAAAAATAGATTCACTGGAAGTGCCTGTAGTACAGTGTAGAAGTGATCATGGCAGGCTGGGGATTCAATGAGGGCGGCATTCCCAGTACCTGCAGGGTAGGAGTCCCCATTGTGCAAAGGTGACAGTGGCCAGACTTGGGGGGTGTATGTGCTCTACATAACTGGTCTGAGGACCCTGGCTGAAGACTCATTGGATTAGATGACAGGAAGAGGTTATGAATCGGGGAACGGAGTATAAATGTAACACAGGCTAATGGTATGATAGCCAACAAGATGGTTGAACTAGAAGCTTGTGGCAGTGCTGGGACCAGTTTTTTTTTTCTCTGTGCCCTGGGCAGAAATTCAGAATTATGCCCCCCGCCCCTGACTTACCAGTGGCTGCTCCAGCATAGCACCATCTCCTTTTGGTGACAAAAGAACAGCTGTCCCCCTGGCAGCTCCTGCAAAACTCCTCTCCCCTCTTCCTACTGCATTCTCTCTCCTCAGTTCACTGACTTGCATTTTCCTTTCCCCCATCTCCTTCCCCTGCATTCACCTTTTTCTCTCCCTCTCTGCACTACTTGTCCTGCATTCCCCCTTTCTCTCCCCTACTCATTTCTTGCCCTGCTTACTTTCTTCCCCCTCCATTACTTGCTCAGCACCACCCCCTCTTTCCTCACCCCCTAACAGCAGCCCCTCTCTCCCCTTCTGCTCAGCAAACAGAAGTTGCCTCTCCTACAAACCCTTACCCAGCAGCAGTAGCACCCTCTCCCCCTTTCTTTCCTCATTCTTACGTGGCTCAGGCTGCAGTGCTGTAGATGTGTGCAGCAGGGATTTAACTGCAGAAACTTAAAATAAAATCAGCACAGGGTCTGTGAGCCATCACACATTTACAGGACCTGAGGCAGCCCCCAACCCTCCACAAACATATTCATGTCAGCATCCTGAAACCCTGAATGGCTTGGGGACCACAGGCATCGTTCCCTCTAAATTGAGCATGTGAGCGTCCACACACAAGTTTTGTGGTCGTTCACATGCTTATTTTCTTTGTGCTATATACAGAAATGGAACACTCAGATTTAGTTTAAAAAAAACTGTTGCTCACTCGGAAAACATTTTGCACACCTAGTTGCTTCTTGGAGGGAACATTGTGGATATCCTGTTTAATGTAACTTTATTCTTCTCATTTGGTTCATATGATTATTTACCCTTGTCTGTAAACCGATGTGATATTGCTATGAACGTCTGTATATAAAAGTTTTTAAATAAACATTGATCCGAGGTTAGGTTTGGGAACACCTTACCTAGCTAGGTTCTTAAGCCTTTAATATTGTACCCCCTTCCCAATTAATTTTCAGGCCCATAGGCACCCCTGCAATTTTGATAATTAAACTAAAAAAAAAGGTTGCTATTGCAACCTTTCCCAGAACAATCCTGTAAAATCAGATAATTGGACATTTCACACAAGTTTAATATTTGTGTGTATACATACAAGTTCCAGAAAGTCACATCTGTCATCAAACAAAAATCCCAAGAAAAACTAAATTTATCAACTACCTTCAACTAATGTAGAATGGATATTTTAATCTGTCAAATGATTAGCTGAGCTGAATTGGAATTTTCTCTTGACTACTCACCACTGGAAAAACATCACTATAACTGAAGTAACAGTTTGAGAGTCCCTTGATTGCCAGGCACTTTGTGAAATATAAAACTCTGCAAACATTCACTCAGAGAACCTACATAGTAAACCTGCCATACCATACCAAAACATGACTTTCCAGAACTCGGCAACAACCCTATATAAAAAGGCAACACTGCAAATATTTCACCTGACTCTAAAATACTAATACACCTTCTAGTGGGAAAACAGAGGAAGCTGGACTTAGATCCTTACACATTACCCATACTTCCTCAGGCATACAAGACATACAGAATACGCTTGCTAAATACACAATAAGGGATCCCAAATGAAAATTGGAAATATGCAGAAAACACATTCTTGTCTGGCCTGCCATCCAATCCAGTTTAACCCCTTCCTCTCCTCCCATTCCTGTTCCCTGCAGGAAGGGGAGGGAGGGTGGGGGGAGATAAGAGGTGGTGCTGGATTAGGGAGCAGATGGCTCTTCTGTGCTTTGCCTTGTACTCTCTGCTCTAGGTTCATCCTTCCTGCCATCCTGTTCCTTACATGGGGGAGGGGAGGGGCTGTAGAAGGAAGCAGAGGGTTGTTGCCTGCAGTTTGGGGCAGAGCCTTGTATGTGTCTGCCCATAGGTAAAAGTGACCCTGCTGATGGACCCCTTGCCCTGCCTTGTAAGAACAGGGGAAGACATGTTCTAGGGTGTGTTTATTTTTCAGATCCAAGCAGTCTCTTCACATGTATTTAAAATCTTTTTAGCTGCACCGAACTATGTATAGGAGGTAGCAGGTTATCACTCTAACACACATCAAACACATGAGGAGTATTCTTCTCTGAGCTACAACACTGAGGATACACGTCATTACTGAAACACTGACAGTTTTCTCGGTGTAGTGTCTGCATGTGTTTTTAAGGGAGTAAAACAATTGCTTGAAAGGAAGTTTAGTGATTTTATTAAAATAAGTTTGGAGTGCCATGAACAATATTTGCCATAAATATTACATGCACCCATTAATGGTTCTATAACCATAAAAGCTAAAGGTGTTTGCATTTAGAGTTAGTGAAAAATGTCCTGGCTGGATTGACTAATCTTTTTTTTTTCTCTCCTCCACAGGAGCTGATCACTCCCCTAAGTTCAGAATGAAGCTTTGTGATCATTGGAGATTTATACATTGAACAATTTGCCTTTCAATAAAAGACTATTGTGAACATATTTTTTCCAGGTCTAATTTGTTACCTATAATAGCACAAATCGCTGCACTTCTGGAAGTGGGGGTGGGTGGGGTTTACCCAGTCCTGCAGAAGCTTATCCTAGTTCCTGGGTCTGTATTGCTTGCTGACAGTGCTCTAATTGATCTCTTGTATTTCTAAGCAAAATCCCCCTGCCCCTTTTCCCCTTTAATCTTAGTGTAACATTCCCCTTAAATGACTTCTGATATGTGCATGCTAAGTCTAACCCTGATGGCTTTGTCAAACACATTCAAGGATAAAAATGTGTACTAGGATTTGGGCACAGTAGCCATGCAATTGCACAGGAATCTGGACAAAGGGATAACTTTCCTTGGACCTGGGTTGCATGTAAACCAGAACTGGATTGATATTAAAGTCCCACCAATTTCCTTGGACTTTCAAATGAATAAAGTGCGGGTGGCCTGGAGTTAAACTTTAATTCCTTCAGGCTATGCTAAATGTGGACTGACTTCTACCTGTTGGACATCGTAGCTCTAATTTAGGATAATAACCAGCAGGAGTTAAAGGGAGGGGAGTGCCTAGAGCTGCTCATATTGAAGTCTCAGTTGGTGTGTACTTGCAATCGAGGGACTGAGACTGTGCCCTCTTTTGCTAGGTGGTATAAGAAACTGGGTTTTCATGTAAGAGGCCGAGCCAAGAGGGTAAAATGAAAAGGCCAAAGCTTTATAGCTGCTTAAGGGATAAAGCACAGTGGAAAATGGTGCAAAGCAGAAATTAATGCATTCTTATGTCACCAGTCTATTCCTCAAGAGAACTGAACATATACGAGCTACCATGTTCTGAGAAGTGTTTTGTCCTGAAATCTTTTCTCTGTTAGCCTGGGCCAGCACATCTTTCAAATACCCTAAGATTTCATTTGTATCATGGCAGTATTTTTTTTTTTTTTTTAACTATGGAAGCTGGCTATTCATTCTCAGGACTTGGGATGATCCCAGATCTTCCAGCAGAAAACTTTCATGGGGGGAGAGGGGGTTGCTAGTATGGTTGCATGCTCTCTTGAAGAGCACAACTACAGTAATTATGTTGGTCTGAAAAGAACATCTAGTCATAAGTTTAAAACAAGCTTTTTATGCAGACCCAATGGATCCTACAAGTACACATGTTGGTGATAATCTAAAATCCTCATGGACCATTATGTATTGAATTTCCTATGAATAGGACACCAAATACAACTGTTTAGGGTAGGGGGAAAAATCCAGTCCTCAAGTGCCATAAACAGGTTTGTCTTTCAGGATACCCAGAATGAATATGCATGAATTAGCATATGGTGAGGGCAGGGCATGCAAATCTCCACACATATTCATTGTGGATAATCCTGAAAACCAGCATAGTTTACCACTACTTACCACTCTTTGATGTATGCAGAGCTGTTCAAAAACATGCAGTCCCTGCACAGTAGAATTTTAACAATCTAATCAAGAAAAACATACATGGCAAGAAATTGGGACTCTGTGGCACTTCAGGAATGGAATTGCCTACCCTTGCATGAGTAAGTTTAGTATCCTATCCACACCAAATTCAGGAGATAGGGATCCAAGAGGATTTTGGATAGAGGTATTTCTTTCGATCACTCAAGTCTGGGTTTCAGGATATCCACAATGAATATGCATGAGAACTTGCTTTTTGTGGAGGCAGTGCATGCCAGGTTCTCAAGCATATTTATTGTGGATATCTGAAATGCAGCCCTGCTGGCAGCACAGAGACTGAATGTGGTATCGCCTGTATTAAGGGGACCCAGACGTGATCTCATAAACCACTTTCACTTAGTAAGCAGGCTAAACAGGTCCACCCAGAACTGAGGGACAGTCTGTACATAGGCATGCATCAGAGGGTAGGAGAGAACTCCCCTGTCCTGAGAGTCAGATTTTTGAAGAGAAAAATAAAACTTCTACCACACCCTCTACTGCTGGCAGACCCAAAACAGGAAGTGCTCTGGTTTGGGTTTTTTTGTGGGGGGGGGGCCAGCAATATATATAATATATTTGTAAAAATGTAGCTATCTTCAATGCAGGTAAACCTGTATAACTGGAAAAGCAGGGAGTATGACACTTACTGGTTGACTTAGCTCTGCACATAATCCTTCATATCTGAGGTCAGAAGGTATGCAGCAGATCAATAGTGTGCCTGTGCTGGGCTCTTAGGTCCTAAGCTGTCTAAAGAGACAGAGCTATCACCATATATTTTTTTTTAAAAGGCTCTATTTGGTCAATTCTGCTCACAATTTGCTGAGATTTATAAGCACTGATTTTTCTGCTAGGTCACACCAGCTGAAAGACCCTGGGGCCTTTTGTATAGTTCCCCCTCCCCATTCCCCTAAACTCAGACTGCAGCTGGCCCCAATTCTGTTTTTCTTTAAAAAAAAAAAAAAAAAATTACTACTGGCCCTCAAGTTCTTAAATGAAAATGTTTCATTTTCATGACATTAGTCTCCTTTGAGGGGAAAGAAGGCTTAGGGGTGCATACCACGTAGACACCAAATCTTCTGTACCTGTCGGGGGGGGGGCAGGGAGATCATGTGATTTTTTTTTTTCTTTTTTGGAGATATATACACATCCCTTTTAAACTCTGCATGCAGTTTTTTTTTTGCATTCTAATACTAAATATAGCTCTCATGAACTAAGCACTAATCTGATGCATTTTTTTTTTTTTTTTGCCAATAGTTAAAATCCTGGGTGTGGGGGATTTTTACCTCTGGAAATGAGAGCAATGAGGCAATCCTAGTTTTTGGGTGCCTTCAACCTTTTGCCCTAGGCTCTTGCCAATGTTACCTACACTGAAATCTGGCCCTGCGTGAATGTAAATGGAAATACTGCCACACTGATCACCTGCCAAGCTTCATAGGTACAGCAAGTGAGTTTTTTCTAATGTGAGCATATACTTTTAAAATACAAAAAAAAACAAACCCTAGTAAGACCTCCAAACCAGGACATGGAAGGGTTCCAGGAAGGAATCCATGCTTGTTGCAATAAATGCTACAAGGTTCTCAGAGCAGCCTCCTATCTGAGAAAAAAAAACCTGCTTATGTAACCTGGGGGAAAAAAAGTACTAAATGCTTCCAGGTAAAAACCAAGCCTGCAGCTCCTGCCTTTGTAAAACAACTCCTATCCTAACATGAGTTATAATAACTGCAATTTGATTTCCTTTTGCACGGTTATCTTAAAATACTAGTCTTAAGATCATTTTTGTTCTAGCATTTAAATATAATTTTGTATCTGTGGCACCAATGCAGGCACTATTTAGACTTGCTAAAGTGGTAGAACTATCCATTCCTTTCTCCTTGCCTGATTTTGCTCTGTTTAAACTATAGGATAGCATCTGATTTAGGCACAGGCACGTGCCTAGGACGTGAAACTAAGGGCAGCCAAAAACTGAATACTATACTTTACTACCACTCTAAGGCTTTTCACAAGCCATTGGTGAAAGGGATGAGCTTCACTTTAAAATGAAGGTACAAAATGCAAAGACCCCCCTCCCCCCCCACCCCACTGAAACCTTATTCATTAGTTTCATTTTAAATTAATACATGGGGCCTAGACATAGGCAAGAAGTCAGGGCCCAAAGCAGGAGCTACAGCCAATGCCAGAGATGTTGGGGCCTCAGCCTAGGCCTGAAAGCAGGGCCTCACCTAGGGCCATGGCTGAGGCCCAAAGCAGGGGCTATAGCCTGGCCGGAGTTCAATGCCAGGGTCTCGCCAGAGAGAGGGGCTGATGCTGGGGCCTTGGCAATGATGCATGAATTTTAAAAAATAAACTAACTTACGTGATCCATTTCATATACAATGATGGCTGGGTACTGACAGTGTGCCCTTGGCCCAGGCCTAATACTGTGACTTAGGGATGTGCAGAACAAAAACATTTGTTTTGTTTTTTGTTTCATTGGGACCCAAATTTGTTTCATTAGTTTCATAGGGGAAAAAACAATTCATTCATTAGTTTCATTTGTTTTTCACTTGCCATTAAAATCAGTGGGGGAACTATTTGCAGCCTGTTTTTGGCTGCAGAATTGGGGTTTTCTTATCAATTTTGATGAAACTTCTGGGGAGCAATCAGAACAAGAAAAGAGCTCCAAGGTTCTTAGACTGTGGCAAAGTGGCACCAAAGTGGCATGAATAGCCTAAGGCACTTTAAAGGGGCAAAAGGGTACCAGGACTGGCAAGAGTGCTTTAACAGATGTGCATAGCAGCAAGAGTGTCAAAAAATACACCACAGCTTCAAAAGAAAGCACCAATTAACAATCCATGATCCCTTGAGTGGCAAGACAAGTGGCATCAAGAGCCTATAGCAAAATGAAGGGGGAACAAAGCAAGCAGAAAGTGTCAAACTGCAAGGTGCCGATAAAGGGACAAAGCATCCGAAAGACTAGCACCACACTGAGGAATCATGACAGTGGCAAGAACACCACAAGGAGTAGTGAGTCATCTGCTTTGCTGCCATTCACCAATGTGGCAGAAAGTTGATAGGGGCAAGACAGGCTGGCAGAGCTGAGGTAGTCAGGTCAGTGTGGTGGTGGTAGGGGAAAGACGAGACAAGGCTCAGCCTGCAGATGGTGTTAGGCTGGTAGTAGTGACCCCTGGCGCACCGGGACCAGGTCTTCTCAGAGTTGGGTTGTTTGTGAGTGTAGCCGAAAGTGGGTGGTAAACTCCATCTAAGGCTAAATACTGGCACGAGACCGATAGTCAACCAGTAGTGCAGAAAAAAAACCTGGTTGCTTTGCAGGCACAGCAGCAAAAAATATATTGCCTTTACCATGTTTGCACCATTGTCTGTGACAAAGAACCCTGTCTGAAGATTCCTGTCTCGCTGGTGTAGCTGCCAGCCCACCAGCATCTGTCTGCATGCTAGAATACTGGCTGAGGTATGGGCCTAGTCAGGTGCATGTGCAGTAAAGCCCACCTCCACCCTGATACTTGTTCACTAATAGAGTTGCTGCCTGCCCCTGCCTCAGCCAGGTCCCATCAGCGTGCTGTCGGGGAGAGGTAAAAGTGTGCAGCATTTATAGTGGTCCAGATATCACAGGTGACATGCACACTCTCCTCTGCCTTAGCAGTGCTTGGATGCAACTGCAACACGGGTTGTACAGGCTGGGGATGACCTTTCTGTTAAATGTGGTTCTGGAGGGGACTTTGTAATTTGGAGCCAAGACCTTCAGCAAATGCTTGAAACCCACATTCTCCACTACCTGCAAGGGCTGGTCATCAAGGGCAATCATTTCCCCAATGCTCCTGGTTACAACTTTTGAGGCTGCCTGCCTCCTTCCCCGGGATAGCATTACCAAATAACACCCCATTTCCTCCATGGTGGGTTGTCACTTCTGCCACATGGCAGGGGCCTGCTGACCTGCCCCCTGACTGCTAGAAGGGGCTGAGTGTGGGATGACTCTGCTCCTTTTCAACCACTTTATGCTGCCTGGAAAAAGGGGTCCCCCAACTGGTACTGCCACCATCCCCAGATGTCAGTACTGTTGGGTGTTGCTTCTGCATGTGATGCATCATGCCAAAATTAGTTAGATGTCCCATTTGCTTGCTTCTGCTAATAGCCCTGCCATGGTAATTACACTGAGCAAAACGCGGGTCCTCTGTCACTTTAAAGTAGTTCCGGATCACAGATTGCTTTCGTGATCACTTCTCTATTGCCTTTGGGATGGATGCTTGCACTGGAGTTGGAAGTAGTGGGTGCACCCTGAGAAGCAATGCCAGGGGCATCAGTCACACTCTGTGACTGCTCTTCCTCCTCATCAGTTTCATCTCTCCCCTCAAGCAGTGAAGTGGAGGCTAAGACAGAACTAACAACTACTCCTAAACCACCTTCAGCTATTAATTTTTCCACATCTGGTGATGAGAATCCCACACAAGATTCTTCTTCGGAATCAGAAGCAAACAGTGTCTGTGCTACATTGTCAGCGCTAACTAGAGTCTGCTGTCGCACTACTGCTTTTGGGTCTTGCCCTTTTGTCTTGCATGACTCAGCCTCCCCTTCCTTCACCTCCAAAACAGGGTCAGAAACAGGTGGTGATGGTGCATCATCTTTAAATTTCAGTTTTTTCCAGATGGAACTACCTGCCCCTCCAGAGATTTTAGATTGGAACAGCTCCCTTTTTAACTTTAATGGGGGACTGGCACTGCCTTTTGAAGTGCCTCCTCTGCCAGTCCCAATCACTTGACCACATCTACCTTTCCCTAACATCATGGATTTAATGTCGCTGCCTACTAGGGATTTAAATTAAAATAATTATTTCTTTATTGGTAACTGAACACCTCTGTACCAGTATGTGTGTGGAAAACTACATATACGCACACACACAGTGCAGTGTCTTGCTGTACACTACAACTGCTCTGTGCACACAAAAAATTGTAAACTCCAGATGCCTCCTGGGGATTGGAGTAAAAGAACACTGCTGTACCAGTATACATGAGTGTGGAAAATTAGTACACACATACACAGTGCAGTGCCTTGCTGTTCACTATAAATGAGACTGCTCTCTGTGCACACAGAATGAAACTCAAGAGACAAGACTGGAAGCTTGGCAAGCCCAATTCCTAGTGATGCTGCTCCTTGTTTGAAAATACCAACTCCCATGCAGGCACTGCATCTCTCTCACTATCTCCCACCCATACCCTGCCTGTAACCTACCCCAGGCGGGTAAGATCAGCAGTAAAATGCCACTGCTGGTAGCTTGTCTCAGTGGGAGAGACAGTCTGAGTTCAATTAAAAAAAAAAAAAAAAGTGCAGTAAAAAAAAAGTCTGGCTGGTACAGCAGCAAAAAAGAACAAATATCTTTTTCAGCAATGGAAGTTTGGTACAATTAATTTACCTAACTACCAAGCTGCTTCTTGTTTGAAAATACCCAGCCAGCCACTGCAACTCTCACACTATCTCCCACCCATACCACCCAAACAATGCCTGCAACCTACCCCAGGGGGGTAAGATCAGCAGCAAAATGCCACTGCTGGCAGCTTGTCTCAGTGGGAGAGACAGAGAGAGAGTCTGAGTTCAATAAAAAAAAAAAAAAAAGTACAGTAAATAAAGCCTGGCTGGTGCAGCAGCAAAAATGAACAAATATCTTTTTCAATGGAAAATTCTATCAAAGTAGTAAGCATTAAGCAATAGCAATTGAATACAGATTTGAGACACTCGGAGATTAGCTCTGAGTATAGCACGCAAACTCCTCAGACAAAAGCTGAGAAGAAAGTGTGTGGCGTGCCTTGTACTATGCTTATTTAAGGTAGAAATACAGCAGGAACAGCATCACAGAGCACTGAGAGCAGCGATTGGCTGAATTAGAACATTGGCATTCTGGTCTCTTTGCCAACTTGTCCGACCCACTCTGACAGGGCTGTGAGGTCTCTTATGACTCACAGGAAAGGGCTGGTTATTGCTATGGTGGATATTCCCACATAGCCTTCTCCTATTTCAAATGGCCGCTAAAGCACTGCAAACCAAAAGAATGAAACTAGTATGATATTTTTCATTCGTGGGGGATTGCCATGTGTTTTGCCGACCCACGCATCAAACAAAAAGGGACCTATTAGCTGTGGATTGCACATTAGTTGAAAACGAATATACAATCCCTACTGTGACTTGAAGGCTGGATCCTGATATCAGGGCCCAGGCCAGACATTGCAACCTGACCGTGAGACAATCCTGATGCTGCGACCCAACGTTGAGCCCAGGCCTGGGAGCTCTTCACATTCATTCTTCGGTTCTTTAAAGCCAAATTATGACATCCAGTGGGGTCACATCAGAGTTAAAACTTCCGATGCATTTTCCCCAGCATACAGCACCATCATTTGGCATTGAAGAGCCAAAGAGAGAAGAACTGCAGAGGAGTTCCCAGGCCTAGGCCAAGACCCTGGCGTTGGGGCTGGGGCCCAGCCTTGGCCTATGCAAGTCTGAGGCTTTGGGCTAGTTTCTGGCTTGGGGATCCCCACTGGACTGGGTAAGTGGGGGCCTGAGGTGATTCTGGCCCCAGAATTTTTCTGGGAGGGTGGGAGGTAGGCTTTGCTTTTGTTTTTTGTCTGTTTTGGGTGGGGGGAATAATTGCTTGATTGGTTTCATTAGTGTGGGGGTGGGGGGGAATCAAACACTCTACATACAAACAAACTTGTGGGAGAAAACCTCCTGTAAGCAATCTCTTTTCCCCCTGCACATTGCTGGCTGAGAGTATTCTTCGCTCTAATCCTCATTTAAGGGCTGGTAAAATAAACCAGTGTTTCCCAACCCTTTCCCGGAGCCACACTTAAACAGTTGGATTTTTAGGATATCCATAATATGTCTCCATTCTGATGCATATTCATGGTGGAAATTTTGAAAACCTGTGCCTTCAGGAGATGGTAGGGAACACTGTAATCTATGCTGAAACTCAGTACACTTAACATGTGTGATAACTCCTAATGGAGCAAGCTAATGCAATAACAAAAAATACAGATCTGAAACTGTGCACAGAAGGCCTGCTTATGCATAAAACACACTGAGTACATAAGGTATGCATGAATAGTCTTCTGCACATAAAGCATGATTTTTGCAGACAAAACATGACTGGGCATAAGTTGTACTCAACTCCTGTTGTGTTTGCACAATGTTTAGACATGGAACTATTATGTGCACAAATCATGTTCCATGCACAGCACTGTGCACCGACTCTCATGTGCGGAAAACATGTTTTGTGTTTATGGGGTGTGCTGTGCATAAATGTAAGTACTAGACCCCCTGCACAATGAACTCCTTGTTCAGTCCCATACCCTAACACTTGCCCCAGAATCTCTACTCTGCCTGTGACCAGGAGTTAAATTTCCAGTGTTAAAAGTTAATCCTATGCATCTCTTTGCCTTAGGGAGTAATAGCTCTTAACATAGGCTTTGAATTAAAGATGTGCTGATTTATATGAATGCACAATGTTCATTCACTAAACTCCAAGTTGCATCAACTTAAGCTGTCTGCACACAACCTTGCATTTACATGCATACAGCTCAGTGTTGCCTATATATTTGTCATATGAAATGCAGAGGGATGCTTTCTAGTATGATGCACATTTTAGAAGTTCATATTCAATATACCCTGCCTTATAAAGAAGGTTCATTTGTTAAGATATGTGCAAAATTAATCCATTTGGAGACATTATCTCTCTTGCCTGTGCACCTTCTTACATTGGTAAACAATTGGTCTGCTATGTTTAGTGGCTAATGCTTGACTTCACTTATAACCCAGTAACAGCAGCAAAAGACCAAATGGTCCATGCAGTCTGCCCAGCAAGTTTCTTATGATAGTAAGTGGTGCACCATGCAGGTTACCCCAAGCATTATGTTAACGGTAACAGTCACAAGCAAACTTTGTCAAACCCATAAAGTTCCTGCTCACACAACAGGTCTTTATCATATCTCCCCTGCACCTCTCTTCCAACAAATATATATTTAGATCCTTCAGCCTCTCATAAGTCTGCAGATACAGACCCCCACAAACATTTGGTTGCCCTTGTTGACCATTTATCAATTATTGGTTATACTGTTTAATTGGATATATCTATATAACATATAATGTGCCTTTGAGAAAGTGGTGGCTACCTGCAGCAGCCCTAGCTGAGGCCTTCAGAGGCTACTGCAAGTGGCCAATATTTCATCTCTGTCCCAGTTGTTTCTGATAGAGAACTAGAAGCCTCATTTGCATACTTTTCCCAGTAACCCCAGTTGAAGACTCCCGTGCACACTGAGTCGACTAGGTTTCAGCTTTCATAGCCCCTCCATGCTTTCTAACAGCAAAGGTCCTTAAGGCTCATTTGTGTACTTTTACTAGCAGCTGACTCCAGCGGACATGGTGATCCACCTAGCCTCAGTTTTCACAACCTCCCCCCCCCCCCCCCCACTTGTTCCAGCACCAGAGAAATGGAAGATGTATTTACATACTTGTTCCCAACAGAGGACTCCAGAGGACACTGCCCTGTCTAGGCTTCAGCTTCCACAGTCTTCACATGGTTTCCAGCAGCAAAAACATGGAAGGCTCATTTGCATGTCTCCTAGCTGCCCCAGCAATGGACACTGAGCAATCTAGGTTTGAGCTTTCACAGCCCTTGTCCTCTTTTGCTAGACAGAGTACCTGAAGGCTCATCTGCAAACTCCTGCCAGCAGCCAAATGTGAGGCATCTGGGCTTCAGGGCCCACAGGTCAGCTTCTGCTCTTCTTTCTATCAGCAGAGAATTGAAAAGCATGCACCAAAACACCACTTCCTATAAATTTTCAACAATATATTGTATTTATTTGATACAACAACAGGGAATTAGCTTACAACAAGGGTCAATAAGCTGTTTTACCAGGTAGTTATAAAAGGAAAACTGTTTGACAAATATAAAACCAACAGAGTAAAAGTGCTTTATTTTTTTAATTTAGACATTTTATATATGTTCCAAATGAAGATCACAACGGTTTACAAAATTAGCATTCATACTATAGATCAGCACAAGAGGTATTTATTTAAATCTACTTTAATGTCTTCATGCATATTAATTAAAGGTCTAGGCCATCAGGCTAGTAGTTCAGAAATTCTATTTCAACAATTTTCACATAATCCTCAGTAAATTGTCTTAAGATACTTATCTCTTGTTACTTATTTTTGTCCTTGTTTTTGTAGTCTCTCTTCATTCAGATGTTCTTTAGATTGGGTTATATGCACTTTTGAATAACCAAGTTTTCAGCTCATGTTTGAATCTTTCTTTCTGATATTAAATGTAGCATCTCTGGTAGAGAATTCCACAGTTTTGGGCCCGCTATGGAAAACACATGTTCTCTTATTTGCATCAGATGTGTAGTCTCTATTGTAAGCACAGTCAATTGTCCTTTATTTTGAGATCAAAGGGGCCAATGCAATGAAAAGTCAGCACCCGCTTTCCTAACGTGTGCATGGTGCCTGCAGGGGGGGGGGGGGGGGCACGCTAGCAAGGAGGTGCTAGGGTCGCTTGCATGATCTTAGCGCCTCCTTGCTAACGTGACCCCGCTGTGGCTGCCGGTTATGAAGACCGATGCCGAATTTACTGGCGTCGGTCTTCATAACTCGGTGGTCTGCCGAGGGTTTTTGTTTGTTTTTTTTTACTTAAGTACAGAAAAGCAGCTTTTTCTGCTTTTCTGTATTTTTTTTTACCTGCGCTCAGCTATTAACGCCTGCTCCAGGCAGGCATTAATAGCTGAGAGCAAAATGTGCATCTGAGACGCACGCTTTTTTTTTTTTTTGCATGTGGAGTGAATGAGTAATAGCCTCATTCACAGGCATTTGCAAGTGATGAGCCCTATTGCATTCACTCTGCATCCGCAGGTTAAATAGGCGCTAATCCCCCTATTGCATTAGGGGGGGGATTAGCGCCTATTTAGCCCACGTCAGAGTGCGGATTATACAGTGCTCTCGGCTGAGTGCACTGTATTGCATCGGCCCCTTAGTGTGTACTATGGTATGCATGATTGTAATGTCAAGCCTTTCAGACCAGGATTAATGGTGTGGCTGTTTGAACCTCCCTACTCCTTTAGAAATGTTAAATCGCCAACAACTGAACAAAAATAACATGCAGACTAGTTGAGGAGCGAGAGGGTGGTTATGCAGTCTTTTGCCCTGAGTGCTTGATGCAAAGAGCTCCATGCCCTCAGAGTGGCTGGGGCATGGGTAGGTGGATTCAGGCTGCTGGGGGAAGGGGCTCAGCGTGGGGAGTGCAGGCTGTGCTGGGGCTATGAGGGAGAGGGAAGGAGCTGGAGGGAGGGCAATAAAAGAGAACCTCCAGGGAATTTCTATGGGTGACTGTTCTGCAGCTGGGGGGGGAAGGGGGGAGAGAAAAGTGAGGGAGGGCAGGCTGTGATGGGACTAGGGGGAGGACCAGAGCCTCTAGGGAATTTCCACAGGTGGCAAAATGGCCCTTTATTGTCTCAAACTCTGGTGCTCTAGGTCTGATAAACTATATACATAGTAACATAGTAATGACGGCAGAAAAGGATTAGATTGTCCATCCAGTCTACCCAGCAAGGTTCGAATGCTAATATCTACCACTCCGGTCAGGATACCCCCATGTTTCTCTCAAGGGAGTAACTCTTCTGCTCTGTGCAGTAACCCCCCAAGCCATATGATAAGGGTAGTAATATTTACAATCAAATCCAACTGTCAAACCCATAACAAATTACGGCTAGCAACTTTTTTACGGGTGAGGAGCCTTCTGATAATTCAGGCAATGCTGCTTGATGTTCTTTGATTTGGGACTTGGCCATGGAAGCCATCCTGTGCGCTTTCCCTTGTGTCAGTACCCCAGACTGGAAAAGTCAGAGCCCACGTTGGTTGTTGTCTAAATCCACTTCCCCTTTCCTCCCCCCTTCCGTCAAAGCAGGGAGTGATGTTGCATTAAAAACATGAAGGCTATTGATTGAGGGTAGCAATCCCATGCCTGCTGCCTCTCTATGCAGGTTACCCAAATGCACTCTCTTCTTCATTTCCGTCCTCTAGCCTTTATCCCATGCCTCTTTGAATTTGTTTACTGTTTTCTTCACCACCTCCTCCAGAAGGGCATTCCAAGTATCCTCCACCCTCTCTGTGAAGAAATATTTCCTGACGTTGGTCCTGAGTCATCATCCCCCACCCCCCCCACCCCAGAGTTTCATTATGTGACTCCAAGTTCTACTGTTTCCTTTCTGATAGAAAAGGTTCAAAATTTGTGCATCATTAAAACTTTCAGGTATCTGAAGGTCTGAATCATATCTCCCCTGCACTTCCTCTCTTCCAGGGTATACTTATTCAGCTCCTTCAATCTCTCCTCATCAATCTTCCAATACAGACCCCACACCATTTTAGTCACCCTTCTCTAGACCACCTCCATCCTGTCTCTATCCTTTTTGAGATACAGGCTCCAGTACTGACGCCTCACCAAGGACTTGTACAAGGGGATTATTACCTCCTTTTTTTTCCTGCTGGTTATTTATCTATGCAGCCCAGCATTCTTCTGGCTTTAGCTATCGCCTTGTAACATTTGCTTCACCGTCTTCAGATTGCCAGATACTATCACTCCAAGCTCTCTCTCTTGGTCTGTGCACATCAGTGTTTCACTCCCCCTTATTTACAGCTCTTTTGGATTACTTCATCCCACATACATGACCCTGCCCATCTTGGCATTGAATCCCAGCCTATAATTCTGTTATCTTTGTTGGAATTATATGCAAATCTGAATGAAAATGGGGGGGATCTTAATGACCAACTTGAAATTCAATGAAAAATACTACCATAAAGTTAAAGCCATTCAAGTTAATACAAGAGATTTTACAATCGGTAGTAAATGGTTAACACATCAACTATGAAATGCCTTTTGCTAAACAAAGCACTTCATTGCTGCAAATAATGCTCTTTGGTCTCAAGAATTACACTCTGGTTAATGTTCAC